>NW_027712160.1:0-330 GCF_054177405.1 Leptonychotes weddellii | reverse complement strand
TGGAGTCAGCATACTTGGGAGAGAGCCAGGACTTAGGCTTGGAAAGAAAGTGAGTTCAAATTCCATCTCTTTACTGGGTGGCTGTCCTTAAGCAAATCCTTAAGCAAATCCCTTAACTTCTCTCAATTTCTTCTTCCTCAAAGAGATTGATTAGGTACACATTCATCAATTCAACAAATGTATTTTAAACTCTATATTACGACTCTCCAGAGAAACAAAAGCAAAAGTATGTAGAGGAAGAGATTAATTAATTATTTTTTAAAAGACTTTTTTAGGAGAGTTTTAGGTTCACAGAAAAATTGAAGTGTCGGAGCATTCCCATATGCTCCC
>NW_027712159.1:0-330 GCF_054177405.1 Leptonychotes weddellii | reverse complement strand
GCCTGTCCAGGGTCCTCTGCCAACGGCACAGGCCAGGGTTCGGGCCCAGCGGGTTCTGACTTCCGAGCAGCGCCCATCACCTGTGGGTGGGGCTGCCTCTCCTTCTTTGCCCACCAGCCTCCTCTTCTGGGAAATGGCACTTAATGTGTGCTATCACGAGGACTATGCAGGAACGTTCGCGGCGGGCCGAGCGCGAGGCCGGCATGCAAGTGGAGGCTGCCGGCTTGCCGAGCACCGGATCCATGTCCGGGCGGCTCACCCGGCGTCTGACTCACCTGGACAGCTGTCGGCGGCGGCGGCCCCGGCCCCAGGGCACGAGAGCACGATGGC
>NW_027712158.1:0-330 GCF_054177405.1 Leptonychotes weddellii | reverse complement strand
GCAAGAGAAATCTATTTAAATTTTGAAATGTAATAAGACGACTCATTTGAAAAAAGGAATGCCAGAAATATATATGCAGGACTCTATAATGAACATGTTCCATTTCCTTTTTTAAAAGCATAAACTGATTCAGACAATTTACAACATATAATAATTTACAGTATTGATTTCCTTTAATTAAGAATATGTCATCCTTAAAGTTTGATGAAAGATTTTGTAACAATACCTAAAGAATTACTCTTTGTAAAACATTTGGCAATATAGCTAATCCACTTAACCTGTTTTCTCTTGCAAAAGTTTGTTCAAACCCAAAGGTTATGGCCAGCGATG
>NW_027712157.1:0-5775 GCF_054177405.1 Leptonychotes weddellii | reverse complement strand
GTTTTTCAGAGTCCATCGTCTCTCATGGTTCATCTACCCCTCCAATTTCCCCCCCTTCAAGAATGAAAAACTTATATATGTACCAAAATAAGGGTTGATATGGTGAAGGGATGGAATATGACTATAAAAATGAAAATTATAAAAAATTTTATAAAAGGAATTGATAAGAATTTGTTTGAAAAAAGAAAAGAGGTGGGACGCCTGGGTGGCTCAGTTGGTTAAGCATCTGCCTTCAGCTCAGGTCATGATCCCAGTGTCCTGGGATCGAGTCCCACATCGGGCTCCCTGCTCCATGGGGAGCCTGCTTCTCCCTCTGCCTCTGTCTCTCTCTCTCTCTGTCTCTCATGAATAAATAAATAAATAAATAAATCTTTTAAAAAAAAAAAGAAAAAAGAAAAGAGGATTAAAAAAAAGAGAAAGTAAAAAAAAAGGGAGAGAATGTGATCAGGCAGGAGAGTAGAACAAAACCATACACTAGAGATTTAGGGTATATTTTGATCTGTTAGAATAAACTATCTCAAAATTTTAAAGAGAGTACCACTTATATATATATGCCCAAAATAACCGTAACTACTAGGGATAGAATATGACTCTAAAAATGAAACATAAAAATATTTTTTAAAAAAGGGATTGATAAGATGTTGGTTGAAAAAGGGAAAAAGAAAAATTCAAAAAACAAAAACAAAAACAAAAACAAAAGACAGTTTAAAAAAATTAACTTTGAAAGACTAAAGAATCATGGTAAAAAAGCCATGGATTCTATGTGCATTCTCCTAGCGCTGGAGTTCTGGGGTTCTCATTAATCAGTAAACTTGGTCTTGACTGGCTGTTCTTGCTGATCTTCTGGGGTAGGGGCCTGTTGCCACGTTTCCCAAATGTCTTTGTCGGAGGTGGAATTGCCCCGCCCTTGCCCAGTCTGGGCTAAGTAATCTGCTCGGGTTTGCTCTCGGGAGCTTTTGTTCCCTGCAAGCTTTCCGTACAGCTTTGGAGGTGGAGAGTGAAAATGTCGGCCTCGCAATCTCCGTCATGGAGGAGCCAGAGGAGCCGAGAACTCGGGGCCCTGCTCCTCAGTGAGCCCCCAGAGAAAAGCAGTCAGTCACTCCCATCTCTCTGGTCTCTGGCTGCACTCCGTGCTCACCTGGCCTGTGACCGAGCATTTCTATCTCTGGCACCTGACTCAGTGTGGAGTCTCCAAACCCAGCAGATTCCTGCCATGCACTCCTGCGCCACTTCTCCTGGGGAAGGAAGGTGAGTCTCCCCGGATCTGCCGCTTTTTGGGTCCCTGCTGGAGGAGCAGTGGCCCGACTGTGCCACAGATCATGGTTTATGGCAACCCCAAGCTGAGAGCCCACGCCTGGGTTCTGTCTCTGCAGCTGGCTTCCCTGCTCCATTACCTGGGAGCTCTGCCACACTCAGGCACCGCCGGTCTTTATGTGACCCCGAAGGTCCTGAGATCACACTGTCCCACGAGGGTTCCACCCCTCGCTTAGCCACCAGAGCGACATCCCTCAGGGGAGCCGACTTCTAAAAGTTCTGATTTTGTGCTCCGCTGCTCTATCACTTGCCAGAAGCGGCCGCCAGAGCCCCCCTCCCCCACCATCTATCCTCCTGAATATCGCCTCGGATTCACTTCTCCGCATGTCCTACCTTCCAGAAAGTGGTCACTTTTCTGCTCAGAGAGTTGTTGCTATTCTTTTTTTCAATCTCCTGTTGAGTTTGTAGGTGTTCAGCATGGTTTAATCCCTGTCCAGCTGAATTCCTGGGACCAGACGAAATCCAGGTCTCCTACTCCTCCGCCATCTTGCTGTCACAGCTGGGAACTTAATCCCAAACTTCAAAAACCCTTAAGAAGCCTTATGCTATTATAATGTGCTGCTCCCATGATGTTTCTAAAATTCATTCAATGCATATTTATAATTTTTTTCCTTATATTAAAAGTAATCCAGGTGCTTTGAGCCATGAGGCAGTAATGGATATCAGACTTATCTTCCCTTTACAGACCACTATAAAACAACCATATTCAGGTATTGGAAGAAAGACAGCATAGGGCTGGGGTCCTTGGGAGAAGGGAATCTCATGAGACAAACTCCACATGTCCCTGGCTTTCTTACTGGGGGTACTTTGCAAGTCATGGCATAGGGAATTTGAACGCAGAGTCTAGTGGCAATATTGGGTGGAGGAAACACAAAATAAAGTCCAGGGCCACTGAGGTGGCTGGAATATGAGGAACAGGATATAAAAGAAGAAGGTATCTAGAGAACGAGTTCTGTATAGGAGTTTCCTTGTATCTTTGCCCAAATACTAAGTGCCACTACATACATGGGATAAGACTCCCTGAAGTCCAGCACGGACAAGATACTAGGGGCTGTCAGGGTCACACAAAGCTGGCAGACACTGGAGAGGTGCCCTGCCATAGTGAACACCACAGGTATCCCATTGAGAGCACAGCAAGGTCAGAGCACAGGGCTATACTAACCACAGAGTAAAGGATGCTCTAGACCTGCCTAAAAATAAGCATGAATAGAATGAAGGTGATCAACCAATAAATGAGTTAAACACAGTTCAATATGGTTCTAAGGAAGCTAACATAAACTCTCTTCAAGCCAATATCTACAATTTTCAGAAAGCCATAGAAAATGACTATACCAAAAGATATTGGAATTATATGGTAAGAGCTTCAAAACAGTTATTATTGGGGCACCTGGGTGGCTCAGTAGGTTAAGATCTGACTCTTGGTTTTGGCCCAGGTCATGATCTCAGGGTCGTGAGAATCAGCCTTGAGTCAGGTTTCACACTGGGCATGGAGCCTACTTAAGATTCTCTCTGTCCCTCTCCGTCTGCCCCTCCCCATACCTCTACTCTCTCTGTCTAAAAAAAAATTAAATAAATAAATAAAACAATTATCATCAATATATTCAAGGTTTAAGGCAAAGGGGATAAAAAGAATGACAGATGGGGACTCAGCACATAAATTCACATTTAGAAAAAGAACCAATGAGAATTCTGCATCAACAAAACACAATATCTGAATTGAAATTTTTTTCTGACAGGCTTCACACCAGATTAGATAGTATAGAAGACAGAGAGTGGGATTTGAGTTGGGGGTAACAAAAACTGAAACAAAGAGAGAAAAATGGCTGGAAAAGTCAGTAGCACATGGTCTAACACATTTTTGATTGGTGCACCAGAAAGAAAGGAGAAAGAAACTGGGGTAGAAAAAATATAGAAATAATGACTGAAAAATTTAATATTTAATGAAAAACATAAACCTGTGAAATTGAAAAGCAGGAAAACACAAAGCAAACCACATCATTTCAGACTGATGTTAAACCAGAGACAAAAAGAAAATCTTAAAAACAGTCAGAAAAAAGCCACGTTGATATTTGATATAGGGGAACAATGATAAAAATAACTGCTGGACATTCATCAGAAATAGAACTATCAGGAAGAAAGTAGAATGACTCCTTTAAAATGGCATTACTAACCTAGAATTCTCTATCTTGCAAAAATGACTTACAAAAGAAGGCAAAATAAGAACATTTCAGATAAACAAAGGCTGAGATCATTTGTCTTTGGGAAACCCCCACTACAAGAAATGCAAAAAGAAGTTTGCTAAACCTATGGGAAATTTTAGCAAATTGAAACTTTGATCTACAGAAAGAAGCAAAGAGCACTAGAAATGATAAATATGCAAGCAAATACAAAATAGTCCTTTTCCTTATTTCTGACTGTCTTTAAAGGAAAATTGACTGTTTAAAGCAAATATTAAACACTATTCTGGAGTTTATAATATAGGTAGAGATAAAATACATATATGAGAGGCAAAAGAAAGTGCACTGCTGTAAGTTTTTAAGTTACAGCAATAATATGAATTAAAGGTGAACTGTAATAAGTTAAATATACATGTTGTAATCTCTAGAACAATCTAAAAAATTAAAGCAAAGAAGCATAGCTTAAAAGCCAATATATGTCATAAAATGAAATATTAAAAATTGTTTCAAGGGTGCCTGTGTGGCTTGGTCAGTTGAATGGCCAGCTCTTAACTTTGGCTCAGGTCATGATCTTGGGGTCCTGGGATTAAGCCCTGAGTTGGGCTCCATGTTCAGCAGGGAGTCTGCTTAAGGATTCTTTCTCTCCCTTTCCCTGTACCCCCTCCCTGCTCTCTCTCTCTAGAGTAAATAAATAAATCTTACAGAAATTGATCCAAGGAAGGAAGGGGAAAGAGAAAGGAATAAATAAATATGAAACAAATAAAAAAAGAGAAAAATGGCAAACTTAAAACCTATAAAGGCATATAAAAATCACATTGAATAACAAATGGACTAAATACACCATTTTAAAAGCAGTGATTATCAGACTAGATAAAAAAGTGGGACAATTAAATGTTATTTGAAAATAAATATAATTTCAATAAAAAGACACAGATTGTCAGGAGTGAAAGGACAGAAAAATAATACCATGTGAAAACCAACCATAAAAGTTTTGGACTGATTTTATTTTTATAAGACAAATTAAAATTCAAAACAAGAAAAATTTCCAGAGATAAGACACTTCATTATTATATGAGGGTCAATTAGTAAAAAAAGAAAAAAATTCCTAAATGTGTAAGCACCTAAATAAATAGGTGTGAAGAAAGCATTGGTGGGTCTCAAAAACATGGTGGGAGAGGTTTTTGTACCCTGTTCTCTGTAATGAATGAAACATATAGACAAAAAATTCAGTAAAGAATCTGAGAATCTGAACCACACTATGTACCACCTTGACCTAATTGAAAATTGTCCAAAACTATATTTTTTTCTAGTTTGTTATGCTAGGACATAAAACACAACTCGGTAAATTTAAAAAGATTGAAATCATAGAGGATTTGTTCTCTGCTTGTAGCAAAATTAAAATAAATGCAATAATGGAAAGATACCTGGAAAATTACAAATACCTGATAGTCAAGTAACATGCTTCTAAGTAATCTATGGTCCAAGGAAGAAATCACAAGAGAAATTAAGAACATATTTTGAGTTGAGAATTAAAACTCAACCATATCAAATTTTGAATTTATATTTTTAAATGATTAAAACAGAAAAAAATGTTTAAAATAAATTATCTTAACAATCTAGGAGAAGAGGCGCCTGGTTGGCTCAGTCATTAAGCGTCTGCCTTCGGCTCAGGTCATGGTCCCAGGGTCCTGGGATTGAGCCCTGCATCAGGCTCCTTGCTCTGCGGGAAGCCTGCTTCTCCCTCTCCCACTCCCCGTGCTTATGCTCCCTCTCTCGCTTTGTCTCTGTTAAATAAATAAATAAAACCTTTAAAAAAACAAAAACAAAAACAAAAAACCAAAAAACAATCTAGGAGAAGAGCAAATTAAACTCAACATAAGTGGAAGGGAAAAAAGTAGTAAGGATAAAAGGAGAAACCCCCAGGGTCTTCTCTAGTGGTTCACACAACCCCCACCCTCTGTGTCTCTGTGTTCTGTCTGGGCCACTTTGGTGAGTAGATTCAACTAGATATGGGAAGATCACTAGTCAGGTGTCTCTGGACACAGTTGATCATCTATTTCCACCTTTCCTTTTTGACTTTCAAATATAGAAGAAACCCTCTCTAAAAACTTAGTTTCTTTTATTTTATTATGTTATGTTAATCACCATACATTACATCATTAGTTTCTGATGTAGTGTTCCATGATACATTGTTTGTGTATAACACCCAGTGCTCCATTCAATGCATGCCCGCTTTAATACCCATCACTAGGCTAACCCATCACCCCACCCCCCTCCCTTCTAG
>NW_027712156.1:0-330 GCF_054177405.1 Leptonychotes weddellii | reverse complement strand
ATGTGCTGTCCTCGCTCCCTCTAATGACTTCCTTCTGTGAAACATGCTCACTAAATGTTTGTTTGGCTAAATCCACCTCAGACGTCAAGTCCCACGGGGCCGTGTCCTTGTCCTGCATTACTCACGGAGGTATCATAAGGTCCTAGAACAATGGACCTATTCAAACAATATTTAAGAGGAGAATGGAATGCATATTAGAATTGTTAGTAAAAAAATATATCAATAGTTTTTGGTAAAGTCAAACCAGATTGTAGCCTGTAGCATTTATTTCTAACGAGTATTTTAAAACAGAACGTCAAAGAGGGAAGTTTGAGAGAAGTAGTAAACCTT
>NW_027712155.1:0-330 GCF_054177405.1 Leptonychotes weddellii | reverse complement strand
ATAGATAAGGGACCAGTGGCTCAGGAGTAAACCAACTTGTCCAGTTCATAAACACATGAACTATTATTAGAAAGAACCGGGGACGTTGACTCCCAGTCCAGTGCTCCTTTCCTGGTACCATTCCTCCACCTCCTCCATTAGCAAATTCCTAGGTACTTCTCTGTGCCCAACAACGTGTGTGTGTGTGTGTGTGTGTGTGTGCAATTTAAGTTAATTGTTTTCTTATTTGTGACTGTCCAATTCTTTTTCAACTTTTAAAGTGGCAAGTTTAAGGGTATGTGCTATGGTGAGCGCTGTGAATTGTGTGGGACTGTTGAATCGCAGACCTGT
>NW_027712154.1:0-330 GCF_054177405.1 Leptonychotes weddellii | reverse complement strand
TGGCATCTTTCCCAAGTACTTGTTAGTGCTGATGCTGCTCCTGGAGACCCTCGTTTAGTGGCTACACTAGAGAATGCAGGCACAGCGCACCTGAGCCCCCCACACCCACCATCTACGTCAACACAACTCCAGGGGAGTTCCCAGGGAAGAGTTTATCATTTACTTTTCACTGTTGTGAGTTTACTGTGGGTTCCCAGCAAAGACTACAATCACCATCCTGAAGGACCACATCTTACATAGCACTTTAAAGTATACAGGAAGAAAAAAAAAGTTTACAGAAAGAAGACTACTGAATGCACTGATGTCTAAGCAAGTCTCTATTTGGAAAAC
>NW_027712153.1:0-330 GCF_054177405.1 Leptonychotes weddellii | reverse complement strand
TCCAGGGTTCACCAGCTGTGTGTCCTCAGGTAAATAGCTTAACCTCTCTGAGCCTCAGGTTCCTCATCTGAGAAGTGGTGGAGGCCCTGGTCCAGGTGAGCTGGGGGTCAGCACGGGAAACGCTGTGCTCCGAGCCTGGCACGAGGGGAGCGCTCACTTCCGAACAGCTTTATTCTCTTGGTGACAGTCGAGCTTTGGAGAAAGAAACAGGCGGGCCTGGGTCAAAATGCCATCCCTGCCGATTCCTGCCTCACTGAACCTCTCAGAGCCTCAGCTTCCTCCTCCGTGAAATGGGAAAACACAGCCTCAGCCTTGGGATGAGATGGGGCC
>NW_027712152.1:0-330 GCF_054177405.1 Leptonychotes weddellii | reverse complement strand
GCTATCTCTGTCTCTGTCAAATAAATAAATAAAATCTTTTTTAAAAAAAATTGCAGATAGACGGTTGAGGGTGGCTGGGGGAGCCCGTGTAGATGGAGTGGCCAGGCGGCCTCCCTGGGGAGCGTGATGTTTGTTCTGAGACGTGAGGGTGGAACCGTGAGAAGAAACCAGCCTTGTGAGGAGGCAGGAGGAGGGCCCCCGGGCCAGGGTGAGAGCAAGGGTGAGGACTGGTGCCAGGAGACGGTCTGCTGGGGAAGGCAGGGCAAGGAGGTGCGTGGCACTGCCCTGAGAGGGGGAGTGGCTCGAGATGAGGACAGAGAGTGTCAAGGC
>NW_027712151.1:0-330 GCF_054177405.1 Leptonychotes weddellii | reverse complement strand
GAGAGGGAGAACATGAGAGAGGGGAGGGGCAGAGGCAGAGGGAGAAGCAGGCTTCCCGCGGAGCAGGGAGCCCGATGCGGGGTTTGACCCCAGGACCCTGGGACCATGACCTGAGCCGAAGGCAGATGCTTAACCAGCTGAGCCACCCAGGTGCCCCTGAGGTGGTATCTTGATTTGCATTTTAATTTGTATTTTCCTAGTGACTACTGATACTATCTTTTCATGTGTTTATTGGCCATTTGTGTATTTTTTTGGAGAAATATCTATTCAGATCCTTTGCCCATTTTCAATTGCATTGTTTGAGTTAGAATTCTTTATATATTCTAGGGG
>NW_027712150.1:0-330 GCF_054177405.1 Leptonychotes weddellii | reverse complement strand
TGTACTTAATTTGTACATCAATTGGGAGGTTGCAGATCTCTTTAGTCCATGAAGTATGGGAAAACGCAGTAGGCCAAAATGACGACTTATCATTTGAGAAGCCAGAGTATCTGGGTTTAAATCCCAGCTCTGCTGCTTCCTAGCTGTGTGGCCTTGAAAAAAATTCCTTCACTTTTCTGTGTCTCATTTTTTTCATATGCAAAATAGGGAAAATATTTTAATATCTGAAAGTTTTCTGAAGTTTAAATAAATTAATATATAAAGTGCTTAAAATTATACCCTTTTATATTTAACCACAGGCAGAATTTAATGCATTTTGCCTATACTCTC
>NW_027712149.1:0-330 GCF_054177405.1 Leptonychotes weddellii | reverse complement strand
GTTCTGCCTTGAGGTGACATATGGCTCCTAAAATCACCACGCCATGCAAAGTGACACAATCACAACCGCAGGGCTTACGGTAAAAATGGGGTGAGGAACGCAGCACGCAAAATGTCATCAGTAACACATTAAAAAAAAAAAGACACCTTGATCCAGCCGGGAGCACTTGTCCACGTTCACCTAGTATTTCTTAAGGTCAGTGTCGCATCTGAGCAAACACGAAAGGCCTGTTGTGCTCAGACTGTGCACTAATCTATCGACCCCACTGGAGCACATGTGTGTTTTCCCAAGCCACTGTCGGAAGCCCCACTGCATCCAGCCAACGGTGGG
>NW_027712148.1:0-330 GCF_054177405.1 Leptonychotes weddellii | reverse complement strand
TCCAGGGTTCACCAGCTGTGTGTCCTCAGGTAAATAGCTTAACCTCTCTGAGCCTCAGGTTCCTCATCTGAGAAGTGGTGGAGGCCCTGGTCCAGGTGAGCTGGGGGTCAGCATGGGAAACGCTGTGCTCTGAGCCTGGCACGAGGGGAGCGCTCACTTCCGAACAGCTTTATTCTCTTGGTGACAGTCGAGCTTTGGAGAAAGAAACAGGCGGGCCTGGGTCAAAATGCCATCCCTGCCGATTCCTGCCTCACTGAACCTCTCAGAGCCTCAGCTTCCTCCTCCGTGAAATGGGAAAACACAGCCTCAGCCTTGGGATGAGATGGGGCC
>NW_027712147.1:0-5776 GCF_054177405.1 Leptonychotes weddellii | reverse complement strand
CTAGAGTACCAATTAACATTTACCTTAAACGGAAGGGGAAAGCGAGGCTTAGAAAATTAAGTAATTTATCTAAGGTCACAAAGCTAGTAAGTGGCAAAGCTGGAATTAAAATTGAGGACAATTGAAACTGAGGAATAGCAAATACATTTACTACATTATGTTGCATCCATGATTTATGGCCAAAAAAACCCACAGAGAAATCAGTTAATGATGAAGACATTTAGTATTTATTTTATTTTGAGCCTTGAAACACAGATAGCATTTGATCAGTGGAGATATGCTTGAGATATTCATTAAAAATAGTGGAAATAGTGTAAGCATAGGCACTCTAAGAGAAAAGAAAGGAATACCTGTGGGACATGACGTAAGACTGTATGTGTAGGGGGAAAAGTGGGATATTAGGTTTTATAAGATAGCCTGGGAAAAATAAAAATAAATAAACAGAATTTACAAATAAAAATAATTGACACAACTCTCAACTAGAATATTCTGCAAGAGTAAGATAAGACCAAATGTCCCCCCAAATTCCTTGTGAATATGCAGGATGCTGAGAAGTCCAAAATTAATTTAATATTTATGTTAATTCAATAAAATGTTCAATACTGAATGAAGTTTACTTAACATTATTCTTATAAATATGGTTTTAAAAACCCAGTAATTTAGATGTAGCAAAGCCAAATACATAGTTTGATTGAAGACTGTGAGCCCATATCCCCTCATTAGGTGTGTAATTATTGTCCATTGACAGCTTCATGGAAGTATTCTGCTCTGGTAAAGAAAATGAGCCTTGGTTTTAAAATCACAGTGTTTATCATTTTTACATAGAATCTTAGATAATGTATTAATCTTTTAAGTCCTCCGTTTATTCTTTTGTAAAATGGGGATTAATATGCCTACAGTGAGAGGTCAGTGGTCATGATAGAATGAGGTAAAATACTTAATCCAGCCAATCTTTACTTACAATGCATGATCTCCAGATATATACTTTGCTAACCTGTGGATTTTGTCTCCATAGTACAGCTTATCCTAGTATTCTGTAAGATGCACACCTAAAGATGAATCAACAATGTTCACAGTATGGATTTACACCAATAGACAACAGTGATGATTTCTTTAATTTTATTTTTAAACTTATAAAATAAAAAGCCTGTATATATTTAAACTGAGAAAAATATAGTCCTATGAGAAAGCCTGAGAATTGGAGAAAAATCTAATCTTTATACTTTCTGTTAAGAAGTAAAAGATCTTCATGTAGATTATCTTTCATAAGATTTAACTTCATCAAGGAAATAGTGATGGGTATCTTCATCTTGGAGAACATAACCATAAAATGGAAAGATGTGTAGTGTGAGATATGTATATCTAGACAGATGATGGATGATAGATAGATGATGATGATAGATAAGTGATAGTTAATCACATTGATAGAGAACTAATCAAATATTCAGATACCCAGATACTTCACAGAACCTGACTCTCTTTAGGCAATCTTCTCTACATCACTTTCTTCAGTTTTTATTCCTTACTACAATGATATTGGGCTTAATATTGCAAAATCTTTTAATGTTGAAAGACTATTTTCCCCCAGATAACATGGCAAGCTAATGTATTTTGCAAAAAAAAAAAGATAAGTCTAAAATGTCAACAGTAGATAAATATTGTAAATACTCATAGAGACTGTCTCACCAGAGTTCTGACATACATCTGTTAATATCTCACTCTAAATATGAAAGGCTGGGGTGCCTAGGTGGCTCAGTCATTAAGTGTCTGCCTCAGGCTCAGGTCATGATCCCAGGGTCCTGGGATTGAGCCCCGCATCGGGCTCCCTGCTCAGTGGGAAGCCTGCTTTTCCCTCTCCCACTCCTTGTGTTCCTGCTCTCACTATCTGCTATCTCTCTCTGTTGAATAAATAAATAAAATCTTAAAATAAATAAATAAATAAATAAATAAGAAAAGCTGTTCTTTTAGGAAATCAGGTTATATGTGAGTTCGGCTGAAAATGTCACCTAGCAGTTTTATGTTGCTATGCATAGAAGCCAGCATTTTTTCTTACAGTAGTAGAAGGTGCATCTCTATTATGAATAAGCTATATCTAGCTCTAGGCAGGATTAATACAATTGGAATGATTTCTACTCATTGAAATATGAAATTCCTTTCTTCAGAGCAAATATAAATTAACTCAATCATTTAGTAGGCAAATACTGAATGCCTGGTCTGTGCCAGGCGCCAGCTAGGCCCTGGGATGGCAAACTAAAGGAAACAATCTCTATGAGTCTTGCAATGGATTCTACCTTTTGCATAGGTATTGTGATAATGTCCCTGAATGATTAATCCAGTTATAAATTGCATGACCTATAAATGTCTAGGAAAAAAAAAAAATGGGAGTACAGCCAACCAGAATAGTATGAGAATGGATTCTTCTAAAAGATATCATGATCTTGTAAAAAGCAGGGTTGGTGGATGAAAACCTTCTCCTTATTTTGTCCTCCCTCTCTGGAATTTTTGAGGCTTCCTTGTATTTGCAGTACTCTGAGACCTTGTAGAGAGCAGTTTCATGCCCTCAATGTGTTTTCTTTCCCTTTCCTTTGTTCCTGGCACAGTAATAAAGGATCCTGGAGAAGACAGCTTCTCTCTTCCCAGTCCAGAACCTACACTACAGAGACTAGCTCAAGAATTGGGATTTTTGCCATGGACTGATTTGGATTTGCTTTGTTACCCATTTTAAGGCACTGCCTTTGTTGACCTCTGTTATAACATACCACACTATTTCCCTCCTCCTGAATCATCCCTGTTTGCTCTCAATCTATTTCAATTCTATTATATCTGTGTTAACCTAGGGAATATGTTTAGGTTACTGCTAAAACTTCTAGTCTATTTTGAGGGGCATAGAGATAAAATATTTGTTTTCTTATATAAATATAAAATTATAAATAGAAAAATATAAAATATTTTATCTTGTACAAGCAAAAAAATATGAAAAACTAATTTTTGAAGACTAACTCCATAGGGCAGGAAAATCTTCACAAAAATAGTAACTTTGGGCTTTCAATCAATATGTGTGCCTCAGTATCCATGCCTTTTATCTCAATAGGCATAGATTTTAAAATAGTGAATTTTGAGTTTTGATAGTTCTATATAATTTTGGCCAAGGTGAGCACAAAGAACTCTGAAGCTATTTTTCAAGCTAACAAGTTAGTTTACCATAGTTTCATAAATACAGGTAGAAGATACTTGGCTCCTGAGTCAGAGGTGAATAGCAACTTACTATTCAAAGTGATATCAATAGCAGAAGATAATCATTTTCACATTAGGTCCCTGAAGCCCAGTTTCAACAGAACTGCCTTAAAGAAGAGGAACTTGAGTTTAAGGGACCTGAATCTTTTATAACAAGTAGTAAGTATATTTTTTCTTTATTCTGAGGAAAAATATTAGCTTTATTATACTGGAGTATGTTTGCCCTTTTCTCAGGAGAAAAATACTAATTTTGTTTTCTAAAAATTTTTGCTATACAAACATATTTGAAAGATAGTCTGGAACATAAGGGAACAAGTACCTCATTTGCAAGATGTACAGAAATGCAAAAGAACGAACAGGGGTATCATTAAATCTTAGAATATTAGAGTAAAACTGTTTTATTTTATTTTTTTAAAGATTTTATTTTTAAGTAATTTCTACACCCAATGTGGGGCTCAAACTCACCACTCTGAGATCAAGAGTCACATGCTCTACCGACAGAGCCAGCCAGGCTCCCTTAGAGTAAAGTTACTTTAGAAATATTCTTAGAGTATTCTTAGAGTATTCTTAGAGTTCCTCCTGAACTCTTCGGGGGAAGGTGACTCATTATTTCATGAGATAGGTTATTGCATTTTTGGACAGTAAATCTTTATCTAAATCTGCTTTGCAAAGATTCAATCTCCTGTTTGTAACAATACTTACATTTTAATTTTTCAATTTTTTTAATTTGAGAATAGTTGACACACTGTGGTACATTAGTTTCAGGTAGACAACATAGTGATTTAACAAGTTTATACATTATACAATATTTGCATTTTTAAAGCAGCCATACTATAGTTTTGGCTCATAAGAAGCTTGTAGTCATCTATATTCTTAAGTGTTTTTTGTTAAGATCCACTGTAGTTAAAGAGCATCTTCTCCATTCTTTTTATATGAAGTTTCTTTTTTGAAGCCACATATAGGATTTGATATTAATCCTGTTATTTCATCTCAGAAGGTCAATTTGCTGATCACTACTCTAATCCTATGAAGAAAAATAGTATCCACTTGGATTCATCAAGAGACCTTGCTAGTTACTATGAGAATTTCACCAAGTGTTAATGGAAGCCACACATAGAAATTTCCAGTTCATTTGATTGTCAAAGAGGATTGTTGGCTACAAAAATGAAAATAAAAGTAAGGAGTCCTTTCTTGATTGTGGGTGTTATTTTACTTGATAAAAATGAACACTTGACTTGGAAAATATCTGCTTTCTTCTAAACTCTGTTGGAAAATAATTGCATTTAAAATGTGTCATGAATATCAGCCATGTTCCTTTTACACTTACTAACACTTTTCTCATAGAAAAAAATATCATGCCCTTAACTAAAATGCAAGTTGAACAAGGCAATCTTTGCTTAAATTAAAAAAAAAATCAAAGAGAATATTTACAACTTTCCTACCAGATTTACAGTTAAATTATTTCACTCCATAACTTTTGTTATATGTTTTTCAAAATATTTCACTGCAAATAGTTCACTTCATTTTTTAAATCTGGGTGATGACTTTTAATCCTTATTAATTACTTGAAACTATTTTTTAATCCTCTCTTCCTACTTTGTTGGTTAGCCAATGGAAAGGACAGTGAGATGAAAGACAATTACTGGCTTTAATTTTCAAAATAGCTTTAGAATTCAAAATAATACTATATTATAGTCCTAATGTAAATCAACTATAATATAGTATTATAATACTAATGGTATGTAAGTACTTTATAATATAATATAAAGCATTATAGTATCAATAGATTATAATAATTTCTGTAAATCCCTAAAGTATGTTTAAGCATTTCCCAAAATGAATTTTCTTTTCTTCCTGAGCACACAACCAGACTACATTTCCTAGTCTCCCTTGGAGTTATGTGTAGCTATGTGATTGAGTTCTGATCAAGGAATTGTGAATGGAAATAGTGTGTGCCACTTTCAGGCCAGGCTCATAAAAACTTCCCACTTGAGCTCCTCATTCCCTCTCTCCTTCCAGGAGACTAAGCTGGAGTCTACCATTAAGATAAGCATGTGACAAAGTGACAAATAAATGCTTCGATGTACCCACTGAGCAGAAATACCCCTTATCCTCCACTGCCCACTGCCCTGGCCCTCTGCTCCTGCTTACCAGGAATATCTAATTTGGAGTGTTACACACGAGTGCAGAATAAACCTCAATGGAGTTTGAACTAGAATATATGTTGAGTTTGCTGTTGGTGTTGCTGCCATAACCTACCATAACTAGTCTCCTGGCTAGGAGTAGATTAAAATTAGCCTTTACAGAAGAACTAGTAGAATCCATCATGCAGAACTACTTTGCAAGGTTTAACATTCAGATTTCAATATAGAATATAAAATGAAAAGGAAAAATCGTTGTTTTTAGTTTACATATTTGCTGTTTAATATGTACAAAGTTTTGTGCTAAATACTGTATCTGTCTTAAAACCTAGTTACTGCCCTCAACATACCACCCTCAAGAACAAGAGCACAGGGCGCCTGGGTGGCTCAGTCGGTTAGGC
>NW_027712146.1:0-14415 GCF_054177405.1 Leptonychotes weddellii | reverse complement strand
TTTATGAACTTGAGGAATGTTCCCTCTATCCCTACACTCTGAAGAGTTTTAATCAGGAAAGGATGCTGTATTTTGTCAAATGCTTTTTCTGCATCAATTGAGAGGACCATATGGTTTTTCTCTCTCCTCTTATTAATGTGTTCTGTCACATTGATTGATTTGCGAATGTTGAACCACCCTTGCATCCTGGAGATAAATCCCACTTGGTCGTGGTGGATGATCCTTTTAATGTATTGTTGGATCCTAATAGCTAGGATTTTGTTGAGGATTTTGGAATCCATATTCATTAGGGATATCAGTTTGAAATCCTCCTTTTTGATGGGGTCTTTGCCTGGTTTTGGGGATTAAGGTAATGCTGGCCTCGTAGAATGAGTCTGGAAGCTTTCCTTCTGTTTCTACTTTTGAAACAGCTTCAGGAGAATGGGTATTATTTCTTCTTTGAATGTTTGATAGAATTCCCCAGGGAATCCATCAGGCCCTGGACTCTTGTTTTTTGGGAGGTTTTTGATCACTGCTTCAATCTCGTTACTGGTTATTGGCCTATTCAGGTTGTCAGTTTCTTCCTGTTTCAGTCTTGGTAGTTTATAGGTTTCCAGGAAGACATCCATTTCATCCAGATTGCTCAATTAATTGGCATATAGTTGTTGATAATAATTTCTAATAATCGTTTCTATTTCCTTGGTGTTAGTTGTGATCTCTCCCCTTTCATTCATAATTTTATTAATTTGGGTCCTTTCTCTTTTCTTTTGGATAAGTCTGGCCAGTGGTTTATCGATCTTATTAATTCTTTCAAAGAACCAGCTTCTAGTTTCATTGATCTGATCTACTGTGTTTCTGGTTTCTAAGTCATTGATCTCTGCTCTAATCTTAATTATTTCTCTTCTCATGCATGGCATAGGCATCGTTTGTTACTTTTTCTCTAGTTCTTTAAGGTGTAAAGTTAGCTGGTGAATTCAGGATTTTTCTACTTTTAAATTCAATTTGAGAACCTTTGTTTTTGATAAAAGATTTGGTTTTACATAAGTTATCTTATTCTTCCTGAGTTTTTACTGTCTTATGGTTTGCTTTTTCTGTGTTTTACTATGTGGATTATATTTTGCTTGATTTTTTACTCCAGTGAAGTGGAATTTTTTTATTATGTGTCTTTTACAAAAGCATTCTTTAATCAATATTTCTCTAATTAATAAAGACAAAATGAACCAGTATCTTTTTACTTCTCACTATGTAGGAAAATGAATTCTGGCGCATTTATTTACCTGCAGTTGTCTGGTTTTGTTTATGTATTATAGGATTTTAATTACATGATCATGAGCAGATTGTTACATTTACATACTGCAGTTGTTTTTTCAAAAGTACTACTCATATTTTCAGTACTAATATAACTATATTTATAATACTTATTTAGACATAGGTTTTGTTTTGGTACCATAGTGTCTATCAAACCACCTCAAAACTTACTAGTTTTAAAACAGCAATTTTGTTATTTCTCAGTAAGAATCGTATCTTAATATGTCACAAGTACAGAAAGTGTTCCCCCATGCCTCTTCCCAGAGACACCCACCACCACCTCTAGAGATAACCACTGTTTGGCTCTTCTTTCTAGATCCCTATGCATTGTCTCCACAGATCTCAGTCTCCAGTTCCACTGTCCTAGCCCAGCCACCATTCTCTCTTGTATATCCACTCTTGCCCCCCTCCAATCCATCCCCTACACAGCAACCAGGGTCATGTTCTACATGTAATGGGGATCCCTTTATGTAAGTTCAAGAACAGGCAAAACTACATCATATAACAAGGGAATGCATGCCTCAAAAGTTGGAGTGGTGGTATAATTGAGAAAGGGCTTCCAAGATCACAGTGTTGGGAAAGCTAACCAGGTCATGTCAGTCTCTTGCTTAAAAACCCTCAGTGTATTCCCACTGACTGTAATAAAATCCTTTATTAGCCCACAAGGCCCTGGATGGCCTGGCCTCAGCCCAGCACTCCTACCTCATCTCAGGTCACCCCTGCCTCACTCACATTATCCTTAGAAGCAACTTCTCCTTCTGCCCAAAATATCTTCCCTCCACCCCTTGGCCTGGCTAGTTCCTTTTTATTTTCCAGGTCTCACCTTAAATATTATCTCAGCAAGGCTGTCTCTAACCAACTTTCATGCCACCTCTCACACTTGGCCCACCCCCATTCTCGTTCAGCATTTTGCTAATTGACTCTGTAACAATTATTTCAGTGCATATGTTTGCTGGTTAGTACACTCTCTACTGCTGAAACAGAAGTTCCATTAAGACAGGGACCATGTGCACAGTGCTTGGCACAAATTAAGTCCTTAATAGATATTTCTTGGTTGAATGAATGGCTCATGATCTAGACACCCAACTGTGTTAATGCTGTTCCCTGACTTACTCCTTCAGATCTCATCTGATCTCTATGGCCACCAACTTTAGTTCAGACAGATTAAAAATTGCCCTTTTTAATCTTACTTTTGGACTTCCCTTTCCTCCATGGCAACCAGTCACCCCTGTGGCCCTAGTCAGGTTGACAGTGGCTCAAAGTAGGTCTGGTCCCTCCTTACTCCTTTCCCTCCAGAGGGAGCTCCCAGCAAAACCATGCTGCATCAAACATAAAGTTCTCCATGGTTCCTGCATAGCCACTGCAAATAAACAATATATCTTTCTCCCAAATTAGCAACCACAGTAGCCTTGCTGATTATGCAAAACCCATGAGGGAAGAGATATAGAAAATAAATATATATAAATACTCAATAATGGGCAGCTTAGAAATACGCCATTAAGTGAAATCAGACTACTAATAGTTCCAGATAGGTAAATTGTAGATTTGAAAAGCCACTGGCACATATTATAGTTGTTTTATTTTTTTAATTTTTTTATTTTTAAAGATTTTTTATTTATTTTTTGACAGAGAGAGAGAGACAGTGAGAGAGGGAACACAAGCAGGCGGAGTGGTAGAGGGAGAAGCAGGCTCCCCGCTGAGCAAGGAGCCCAATGTGGGGCTCGATCCCAGGACCCCGGGATCATGACCTGAGCCAAAGGCAGATGTTTAATGACTGAACCACCCAGGTGCCCCTATAGTTGTTTTAGACACAGTAATAACCAATCCAAGTTACTCAGTTAGTCCAGAAAACTGTTACATTCTCCTCTGTTCGAATTAACAAACAAGAAAAACAAGCAAGGAGTTCATTAGAAAGGCATTTGTGAAACATTAATACATATAATAACCTACATGATTAAGAAAAGCAGCCTCACATTAAAACAAAATGTGGGGAATAATGCAATTGTGAGAAAGGAACACTTATTTTGAAGCAGTTATAAATTATAGTCCATTATGTGTATATATAAGATTATACTGAATCACACTAAGAATTAATCCAAAAGTAGCCTTTTTCATTTAAGTGTTAATAGCTGAGATCTTTAGTGAGAGACTACTAAAAACTTTTATAACTTGGAAGAATTATTACCACGTACAACTTTTTCAAAAGAAATAGGGTGTTTCTTTCACCCTAAGGACATTGAAATGATTGACATTAGTAACTAAGCAATTCAGAAAGTTATGTAACAGAAAAAAAAACCATCATAATCCTTCACTTATAAATAACTTTCTTCTATAGGTATCAGAGTATGTTTAGTCAAATCAACAATATTTAATGAGCATATACTACATGTACTATATATGCTATATATAAAGAATATTTAATAAGCATATACTGTAATCCCACTTATTTGGAGGTCCTGCCTACCAAACACAACTCTTTGAAACTCAGAAGAGAATCAGGAAATAAGTGAAAGTTGAATAAACACCATGAAATTCATATACTAGAATTCGTACATTGGACTCACCTGCTCCAATTTCAAACACAATCTAACACAACTTGCTATTTGATTGCCTAATCTATTGTGATACTCATTAGAGCTCATGACTACATATGTCTGATCCTGCCTCTTTTGAGCTTATGGTAGGGTTACCCTTTTGCACTGCCTTGAAGTTAAATGGAACCATGGGACTTGTTCTGGCCTGTGAAATGTGAATGAAAAATGCAGATATCTCTCCCTTTTTACTGATGAGGAAACTGAGCCTCAGATAGGGTAAGCCATTAGGCTAAAGTTATAGGGCTTGTGGAGCCAGGATTATGAGCTCGGGCAGTCTGACTCCAAAGCCCCCTATGCTCACCTGCCAAGCTATACTGCTTCCCACTGTTACTGTATGGTAGTGACAAATTAAGAAAACAAAACTTCACTAAATGAAAGGAAATGCCTTGCCTTAAGAATTGCTGTAGGGCACTTGGGTGGCTCAGTCGGTAAGCATCTGTCTTCGGCTCAGGTCATGATCCCAGGGTCCTGGGATGGAGTCCCGCATCGGGCTCCCTGCTGAGCAGGGAGCCTACTTCTCCCTCTCCCTCTGCCCCCCACTCCTGCTTGTTCTAACTCTCTAGTGCTCTCTCTCTCTCAAATAAATAAATAAATAAAATTTTAAAAAATAATTGCTGTGAATAATCCATAAATCAATTAATCCACATAAACAAAATCAAGTACTACTACTGACCCCTTTGAATAAGGAGAGAATGAGGTCATACTATAAGCCAGTGGCAATTCAGGGGATGAATTCTGATTTCTGTGCTCAGAAATGTCGTAGAGTTGACTTATGTTATGACATGATTTTAAACAGGATCTTGAACAAATTGCTTTCATAAGCCAAAATGAAACTAATTTCATTTATTTTGTATTTCCATTTTCAACATAATTAAGAAATGAAAAGAAATCTAGTTATAGGAAGTGTAATTAGTAAAATAAAGCTAAGGAAACATTTCAAATAAAGAAACTATTCAAATCACACTGGGATTTGGGAGAAGATCCAGACAAACTTTATCTCTTTCCTCTCTACTCACTCCAATGTCCAACCAGTAATGTCCACTCCAATCTAGTCATTTTTAACCTGGAATCCATGGGTGAGACTTAGACCAGTGGTTCTCAAGGTGTGGTTCCCAGACCAGCAGCATCAACATCACCTGGGAACTTGTTAGAAATACAAATACTCCGGCCCCATTCCAGACCTGCTGACCCAGGGAACTCTGGAGGCAGGGCTCAGCCATCTGTGTTCTGATGCATGCTAAAGTTTGAGAACCACTGAGCTAATGAATGACTTAAGGTGTGTATGAGAATTTCTGATATATAACAACATGGGTGAAATATTATCTAACTATAGGTTACCAGCATTTTATGGGAAAATCCTTGACAAGCCCTCTTGGAGGTAGTAAAGATATGAGGGAATAGATTTTGACTGCCTCCAGCAACCAGAGGGTGTGGAAGACATTCTTTGTGAGTAAAGGAGAGAATTTTGTTATTTTAGATTTGAAATGGAGGGAGAAGGGAGAAAAGGTAAAAGGGAAGAATACATTGGAGAGTAGCCCGAAAAATGAAGAGAGGCTGAAACTTATGAGGTTAAGGGTCAGTGAAATGTCCCATTCATGGAAGGAATCAAGAGGCATTTTGAGGATGGTGAGGCTGGCATTTGATTTGAAATGATGTAACCCCATCACTTGTTTTTCAGAAAGAAAAAGAGAGGGGGGGAGAGAGAGAGATAGAAGAAAGGAGGAGGAAGGGGGAAGAGAGAGAAAGACAGAAGGAGGTGGGGAGAGAGAGAAGGAAGGAGGAAAGAACAAGAAGAGAAAACTTTCTTCAGGATCTACTGAACTCATGAATGCTTGATGTGAATGGACCTTTTTATGAAAATTAAAGAGGAGTTGAATTTCACATTTCTGTATGATGGATACAACATAAAAATACATAGGAACTTGAAGGCCAAGGTAACCAGTTGAAGGTTGATGTTGTTTTGCTTATTTAATGCTCCTTAACCAACTATCCTAAAATTGAGTGGCTTAAAACAGTCAACATTTGGGCGCCTGGGTGGCTCAGTTGTTGAGCATCAGCCTTTGGCTCAGGTCACGATCCCAGGGTCCTGGGATCGAGCCCCACTTCGGGCTCCCTGCTCAGTGGGAGGCCTGCTTCTCCCTCTCCCACTCCCCCTGTTTGTGTTCCTGCTCTCGCTATCTCTCTCTGTCAAATAAATTTAAAAAATCTTGAAAAAAAAAAAACAGTCAACATTTTGCTCATGATCTTATGGATCAGGAATTCCAAAAGGGCTGGAATAGATGGTTCATCTCAGATCCACGTGGTGTCAGCTGGGGTGATTGGGGCTGGAGGATGTATTTCAAGATGGCTTCTTCACTCACTCACATGTGTGGCTTCATGGTGCTCCTTGGCTTCTCTCTCCTTGCACTTGGCCTTTCATCCTTCAGGCTTCTTCATGTGGCTGGAGCTTCTCCCAGGGTAAACAGACCTTATACACAGTGGTTCAGGGCTACAAAAGAGAGGCAATAGAAGCTTCCAGTCACTTAAAGCCTGGGCCCAGTACAACTAGCACAGCTTCACTATTGTACGTTATATTATTAGTAAAGTAGTCACAAACCCTACCTGGAGTCAAGAGGAAAGGACATAGACTCCACCTCTCATGGGAAGAGTAGCAAAGGATGTGTGGTCTTCTTAATCTCTGTAGATAATAATTTGCATGTAGTTGTGGAGTACCTGTTAAGTTTCAGGATTTATGTGATACAAAATATGTTATCCTCCAGCAAGTGTACCTGTACCAATGTTTACCAACTTATAGGCAAAGGGTGAAAGATAGTCTGGGTAGCTACCAAATGAATGTCAGTGTTGTCATATCCTAGCTAATGGGTACTATTTATAATTACGAAAGTATTTTAAAGGCTTGCTTTTCAAGATTAGGTTGAAATTTGGAGTGTTGTTACCAATATTAACATTTTAATTTGGTAATGACATCGAATAATCAGATTAAGCCTTTGTTTTGGGTGAATAAATGATGAATGCACACCTCATCCTAAGTTGAGGGCTCTCTCAAACCAATGGAGATGTTGACTCCACACCTCTGAATGAAACAAATGCAAAAATGACATGTCTGTTCTATCAAGATTAATTAATAGAGAATCCAGCCAAGATGAGCAGGTTTCACTCTGACCTAAAAGCCTAAACTTCTAATATGGGGACATCATATCAAGGTAGATTTCAGAATACCAAGCTCTTTGAAAAACTTCTACTTGCATCCCACTGAACACAATTTGGTAGACGCTTTTATATTCTTTCTGTTTCTATATAAAACAGGAGGCTTGTTATTTCAAAACTAAGATGATTCTTTTAAACGCCCACTAAGATGGACCCAGTAGGAACTTGATACTTTCTTGTAACCACAGTTTCTTATACGCCATGCTAATTTGTCCTACTGGTCAAGTGGAGATCTTTTAGCCTCTTACATGAGAAGGTCACTATTTCTTTTATTCCAGAGGGCCAGCAGCTGGCTACAGAGCTACCAGCCTTATTGTCAGTACAAATTATACCCAATGCAAAATGAAATTGAAAATCAAAATTACACCCATGTTTTAGGTACAAACCTAATCATTTAAATTTAGACATCTATGATTTTCTCAAAACGTATCTTTGCAGCTCTTTCATCAAGAGAGCCTTGGACTGAATGAGTTAGATCCAGAGGCTCATTGCTTATATGCTGATGTTTTCAGTGATTGCACATTCATAGCACAAATGCCACCACTCTTCCCCCCTAATGTACTGAAGACATCAGTGATCAGGCTCAGCAAACCTTCCCACTGAGCACCTCTGTTAAGCCTCAACAACCATTTTCAGCACAGTGGTTCATAGGACTCCCAGCAGGCCAATGAAATTGAGGCCCCAAGTAAAATTTATTTGGCAGGATGGGGAAAGGAAACCCAAAATGTCTATCACCATGGCTTACACATAGTAAACCATGGTGATAGACATAAATATGTGTTGATATGAACTACAGATGTGGCCCTTCTTTCCTGCATGTAGTAGTTAAAAAGAAGCTGATCTTAAAGTCAGGCTGACAATTGATTATTTTATTTATTACCCCAGGTCCAGCAGGTATTTTCATTCTACTTTAAATTCAAAAAGGTCGAGTCTGTTTTAGATTTTTTTTAATATTTTTTTTTATGACAGGGGTGCCTGGGTGGCTCAGTCGGTTGAGCGTCTGACTCTGGATTTTTGGCTCAGGTCATGATCTCAGGGTCCTGGGATGGAGCCCTCCCCACTCAGCAGGGAGTCCACTTGTCTCTCTCTCCCTCTGTGCTCTCTCTCTCAAATAAATAAATCTTTAAAAAATATTTTTTTTTATGACAGATACATTATGAAGGTCGTGGTAACAGATCACATAGCAGGCGCAGGTTTGTGAAGTCCCTTTGTGAACGTTCCATTCCATTAAAAAGCAGGTAGTTTCTCAAATACTTGACAGTAGAAACTGATGATCTCTTTGTTTCTACACATTCATTCAGTGGAAGTATCTATGAGGCTTGTCATCCTGTTGTTAAGAAATCCTGGAGTATGGTTCTTCACTCAGATAGCACTTCTGTTAGGTCATTCCAAGTAAATTGGCTTTCTGTTCCTTGTGGGTCATCATCATCCTTGGCTGGAGACCTGCGGCTGCTAGCAAAACTTCTTTATTTCTTTGGAGCTCATCAAAATAAATTATTTGGGACTTTACTTCGGATCAGTTTAACTTAACTGATATGTTTAGTTTCTAAGTGCCACCAAGTGCCACTTTTGCCACCAGAGTCATAAACATTTCAGTAAATATTTATGCGGTCCCTTTCTGCCCGAGACAGCCCAGCGTCTGCGGTCTCAGCGAGGGCTGTCTTCCTCCCCCGTGTTAAGTAGTTCTTTACATTTGTGCTCCTCTCAGCCAGTATCTGTAATGTTCCATTTCTCATTTTAGGAGCAAATGACCGCGCAGATCTACAATAAATTAACATTCAAAACTCCTGTTGTGAGAGATTTGCTGTCAGCTACTCGGGGACAGTGCCTAGGAATTCAAGGCGGGCATTGGCTCTGGTCTTGAACCGCGTGAGGCAGAGGGCAAGGCTTGGTACCGCGGTCGTGTTTCATAGCTCGGCTCATTGTTTTCCTTTTGAAAGGTGGTTAATTGTGTTTTCCCACTGAAGAAGCTCGACACAAAAACATGAGTTCTTTACACTCTCGTTCATGGGTCTGATGATTGCTTTATCTCGCTTTTTGTGCCTTTTTTTGTTTGTTTTGCTAGGAGCAAGTTCAATCCAAAAGTTAATTGAAGTTGGTAGGGTTTTGCAAATAGTAACTTATTTTTGGAACTATTAAGATTTCTCAAGTTAGAGTTCACCAACAAAACTGAGTCACTACTTTTTACTTTAAAATTTTTCTAATTTAATATAGATACAAAAGATAAAGCTATCTGGGATAGAAATTTTCTTGTGAAAGTTTAATATTTGTCAAGTGTTCTGTGGATCAGTTGTTTACTTTTGTACATATGCTTTATACAAATTTTACTTAACTGTCAAAAAAATTGACGAGTATGTATGTTATGGCTAAACTCATAACCTAACAATGTTCCTCACAGAGAAAATATTTATATAATTAAGATTTGCAAATGCTTCTTTCTTAAAACTATTACAATGCATTCATAGTAAAGCATTTTTACTCAAAGATATTATTACTTAAAAATGGATAACTAGATTTTTGATATGAACTATACAGTTGATGGAATTCTTATAAAATTAATAGAGTCTGGAATCATGGAGGAAGTGTTCATTTATCCAAGAGGATCTGCCAATAGTAGTTAAAAAAATACAATTCTTGGGGTGCCTGTGTGGCCCAGTTGGTTAAGTGGCCAACTCTTGGTTTCTGCTCAGGTTGAGAGCCAGCCCCACCTCTGGCTATGAGCTTAGTGCAGAGTCTGCGTCAGATTCTCTTTCCCTCTCCCTCTGCCCCTCCCACTCCGGTCATGCTCTCTCTCTCTAAAATAAATAAATAAATCTTTAAAAATATATATAATTCTTCATTTGCAACAACATGGATGGAACTCAAGGGTATTGTGCTGAATGAAAGAAGCCAGACAGAGAAAGACAAATACCATATGATTTCACTTATATGTGGAATATTTAAAAAAAAAACAAAAAACAAATGAACAAAAAACCAAACACTTTCTTAAATATTGAGAACAAACTGGTGGTTGCCAGAAGGAAGGGAGTGGGGGGATGGACAAAATAGGTGAATGGGATTAAGAGATGCAAACTTCCAGTTATAAAATAAAAAAGTCACAGAGATGAAAAGTACAGTGTAAGGAACATAGTCAATAATATTGTAATAACATTGTATGGTAACTATACTTATTATGGTGAGCTTTGAGTAATGTGTAGAATTGTTGAATCAGTATGTTGCACACCTGAAACTAATATAACATTGTATGTCAATTATATTTCAATAATCAATTTAAAAAAAAAAAGAAAAATCTCCAGGCCATGTCATTGTGGAGATATATATAGATATAGATATAGATATATTGTTCTTTAAGTTTTATTCTCAACTATAGAAATTTGCCTGATCTTTAGTCTTTAGTCATTAGTTGTGCTATATGGTTATATATATATATATATATGATTCTCTTTTGAATATTTGCTATGCTAAAAGTAATCAGGAATTACTTTTGTTTTATTTCCCTCGATGGCATCCCTCCATAGATTTGTCACAAGGTCTTAGATTAATGAGGTTATTTGGCATTGCTAAAAATATTCTAGACTCCAGGCATTTGATAGGTTTGCCAAATAAAATACTGGGAAAAAAAGTCACTGGGAGATGTTGTGAGGTGGGGGAAGAACATGAATATTTTGGGATGTGGCTTAGAGTTTCCCATATTTGTTTCTAGCCTTTTTAATTTGCAGAGAGTAGAAGTAGCGTTTCTAGGTAAAAACACAAGACACCCAGTTAAATTTGAATTGCAGATCAACAACAAATAATATTTTATTTGTTATTTATTATAACAAATTTATTATATACTAAATATTTATTTAGTATCAGTTCATCCCCAATTTTGCAAATATCGATTGTTGATCTGCAATTCAAATTTAACTGGGTATCCTGTATTTTTATTTGCTAAATCTGGCAACCTTTTACATGGCTCAGTTTATGCTCTATGACATATTATGATTTCACTGAGGAAAAGATAGCAATTAAGGCCACTCATAATATAAGCAACGAAGCATTATGGGAAATGGAGAGATTCTTTTAAGGTCATCTTATTTTTTTATTCCTTGATTCACCAAATATTTACTGAGTACCAACTAAGTATCAGGCACACTCCTAGGGACAGGTTACCCACTGGGTACCCAAACCAGATCTGATCCTTCAGAGTGCTTACAATGTAGTGGGGGAGACAGGTGATGAACAAGCTAACTAATTACTCCAACTGTGGTAAGTGGTGTGAAGTGGACAAAAAGTCTTGATCTGCAATAATTGCCTGCTTCACTGATTCAAATAGTTTCAATTAAGTGGAGTTAATGGCTCCTTTTTTTTTTTTAAATAATAAAGGATGTGGGAAAATTTGAATTAAACAAAGCAAGTGGGTGGTATGCCTTAAATACCAAAAGCCTGGCTAAGCACCACCTGGTGGCAGAGATTTTGAATTTCAGCTTGAATTTTTGTGGAATTTTATTTTTTAAAGTAAAGACATATTTTGAAGATTAAATCTGCAAAGAGAGACTTATAAGTTGTAAGAAATTTTAATAAAATGACTAACATAACATAATAGAATAAAATTTTAAAAAATGACATCCAAATTAAAGTTACCATAGTAAAACTGAACCAAAAGAACAAAATCTATTCAGTTATTTTTGCATTGAAAATACCTATAAATACTTATGAGCCAATGAAGATAATAATAAGATGATGCAATACTCTGCCAAATATTTATATGACAGAAATGTAATTGAATATTAATATAAGAGCTGTAAGTTGATTATTTGTGTGCCAAGTGTTTGACACGTATTATTCCATTTAACCTTCCCAAGAACTGTGTGAGATACAGGACCACACCACAGAATTTCCTCAGCTGAAAATATCTTGGTTTTTAATAACCAAACCTCATAGAACATATTTCTTTCTCAATACAACATTTTTGTGCCTTTGTTTATATTGGGAAAAAATATATTTATTTTTAAACTCTGTATACTTTTTTTCAAAACAAAATGAGGTGTGGGGAAAATTTTGATTTACATTCCAGATAGACTTGGTCTAAAGAACTTACAAATCACGTGTAGACATGTTGAGAACCACACAGAATTTAACAATGAGGCTGTGCATCTCAGTTGTCCCTGCTGCTGAGAAAGGCAACTCATCCTGATGTATCACCACCAAACTGCTAACATTTAGTTCTTGTTTTTGCTTCATAGTATCTGACAATGAGTCCCTTCCCAAAGATGAAAAAGTGTTGAGAAAATTATGGGAAAAGAAGCGAGTGATCAAAGTGCTTACAATGGGAGAGAAGATACTACTGAATATAAAGCAATGTTTTATTAAGACTTTCGGTTATTATCAGAAAATAAACACTTGAAGCAATTTATAACCTAACATCTTTTGTTTCATACATACATATTAATTTTACTGTGTTTTCATTAAGTTTTAGAAAGTGCTTGTAGGTTTTATCATGCATTATAATTTTTTTCAATTAAAAATAATGGAAAACAGGATCCCTGTGGGTGTTTTCAGGTCGAACCTGATTTTTAAGAATAGATTACTGATGTTCAGCAGGAGATACCTGTTTAGTGTTAATATTAAACCATGTAACAAAGAGCCACTTGTCCAAACTCCCATAGCTGGGAAGTGGTGGAGCCCTGGTGACCTGGCCCCAGAGGCTGTGTTCTCCACCTGTGACACTGTCCCAGTGGGGCCCCTCTACTGTCCAATGGATGGTGCACACTTCACATCAGCATTTCTCAAAGCTTTTGGGCAATAGGTTATTAGGTTAGAATGTTACTAGATTAATATATCACCTAAAAGGGAATTCTGTGGCTGATCAGATTTGGGAAATGCTGCATTTAACAAAATAAAACGTTGTTAGTCTACTTTTCAGAACCAAATGTGCAATGCAGTTCTCTAAGATTGGTAGTTGAAGAGGGAGTTAGCATTTCCTAGACTTATTTGTTTGAAATTTGTGTAGATTAAGAATGGGATTGGTAGTGGGGAGCCTGGGTGGCTCAATCGGTTAAGCATCTGCCTTGGGCTCAGGTCATGACCCCAGGGTCCTGTGATCAAGTCCGACATTGGGCTCCCTGCTCAGCGGGGAGTCTGCTTCTCCCTCTACCCCTCCCCCCTGCTTGTGATATCGCTCTCTCTCTCTCAAATAAATAATTAAAATCTTTTTTTAAAAAAAGAATGGGATTGGTAGCATAAAACATATAACATGTATAAATTATGTGTGTGTGTGTGTGTGTATGCCTTGTAACATACCAATACTGACTTAAGCGAATGTGTGTTTATTTGTCTTCCATAACAAAAAGTCTGAGGCAGGGCAGTCCAGGGCCAAACTCATTTCTCTTTCCCATTCTGCTCTACTACCCATCACAAGCAGTCATTCACACTCATAGTTGTCACCTCACAGACACCAGATGTTGCTGCACCCCCAAGCCTTACAGCTGTTTTTCAGAGAAGAAAAAGCAAAGAGGCAGCCCCAGCCTTCCCACTTGTATGTCATTGACCAGAGGAGCATCACATACCCACTTCACATGATTACCCCTAGCTGCAGGGAGATTGTGAATTCGAGTTTTGACTTTTAAGCCTCTGAATCAGTAAATTACAACATGGTGATAAACCACAGAGCTTGATCTCATGCTCACGTGCACACCATCAGCTGTGGCTTAGCTGGGGCTGTGCTCTTCATTTTGGGACCCCTTCTGGGGGCTACACACTTCCCACCGTGGAAGGGAGCAGGCAATGGCAGAACCATGTGATGGCTCTTGAAGACTGCTCAAAAACGGTATCTGTCACCTCCCCCCGCCATGGCATTGGCTAAAGCTAGTCATACACTAAGTCTGGCAGTAGGACAGAGAAATGTAATCCTCTTACAAAAAACATCACAGACGGTTGCGCATATCAGTATAATCTTTCCTATATAGTAAAAGCAAGCAAGTGAGAACAGACCAGAAATGGAAGTTGAGTCAGCTGTCTATAGTGTTGGCCACAGTTCACACACACGCACACACACACAGACCACCCACAAGTTTTTATTTATTTATGTTCCACAGCATTTCACAGGACAAGTATTCATGTCCTTTGGTAACTGGGTCTTGAGTCACATCATGTCCCTTTGATAAAATAACTACCTATAGAAACATCCTGGTATAAAATACTTAGCCTTTATTTTTTTTTATTTTATTTTATTATGTTAATCACCATACATTACATCATTAGTTTTTGATGCAGTGTTCCATGATTATTTGTTTGCGTGTAACACCCAGTGCTCCATTCAATACATACCCTCTTTAATACCCATCAC
>NW_027712145.1:0-330 GCF_054177405.1 Leptonychotes weddellii | reverse complement strand
TATATATATATACATATATATACACACATATATATTTTATATATATATTTTTATATATTTATATATTTTTGTATACATACATATATATATTTATATATACATATATTTTTTTACATATATATATATATACATGTGTGTGTGTGTATATATATATATATATATATATATTTTTTTTTTTTTTGTCCCTGGTGACAGAAATCACCCTTGGTTGAGAATGACTAACCAAGCACAAGAAGCAAACATGAGGGTCAATTAAGTAACTTCATCTTTTTGCACAGAGCAGGATGTGACAAAGAAGAGTCACTTATCAGATGTTTTTATTTTTTTTTT
>NW_027712144.1:0-330 GCF_054177405.1 Leptonychotes weddellii | reverse complement strand
TTGAGCTTTCACAGAAAATAAAATATTTATATGCAATAAAATAAAATAAAAATGTAATAATATATAATTTTCTACAAATTAGCAGTGATGAGTTATAAGTTAAAAGTGCATTATTTTAGAGCAATTTGTGTTTAATGAAATTTAATATTGTATTCCTTAATATTTAAAAAAGTACTCCTTTTATTGTAAATATTTTTTTAAATATGAGTGTAAAGAAAACTAATAAAGCATATCATACAACATAGCACCAAGAGATGATCCCAGTTAATATGTTAGAATATGTATTTGCAGTTTATTATGTGTTAAGTTTGTATGTAGAAGAGAGAGAGA
>NW_027712143.1:0-330 GCF_054177405.1 Leptonychotes weddellii | reverse complement strand
TGATTTGAAATGGAAGGATTAGGTAAAACACTGGTCGGGGGAAAAGGGTGTGGGCAAGGAACTTGCAGCAGGTGGGGAGTGTGGCATGGGGCGGGAGGTGGCTGGGGTTTCAGGAAAGGAGACCGAGAGCCAGGGGACCGCACGGGCTCCCTTCGTGGGTTCTAGCGTGGACACAGCTGTGGGGAGAGTGAGGGGCTCATAGGCCCAGAGGGGAGGACTCGGGAGGGGAGGGCTGACCTCAGTCTGGCCCTTCCTGGGGCAGGGCCACCGGGCCACTGCAGGCAACAGTTCTGGAGCCCTGGCACGGGGTTCTTGCTGGATGTCCCCCCC
>NW_027712142.1:0-330 GCF_054177405.1 Leptonychotes weddellii | reverse complement strand
TGTAAAATATAAATATTGATCCTCAAAAAAATTAGATGCCAGCAACACAATCAGAACAAAATAAAATGGACACTGACTTAAACTTATATGGTAAAATTTGAATATGACAGAAAAATTAAGACTTCATGATAAAATTAAGATCAGCAATTTGTGACTTGGGAAAATGGATCTTGTTAAAATTAATGGCTACACTTGAAAAGGCATATGTCACAATCTATAATCTATACAATTAGAATCTGAAAAAACTAAAGAATGAAATTTTCACTACATAATTTACATGCAAACTAATAGATTCCAATAAAATTAATTCATTAAGGTTAAAATAACAGC
>NW_027712141.1:0-330 GCF_054177405.1 Leptonychotes weddellii | reverse complement strand
ATTTTTAACGTCTTGAGGAACCTCCATACTGTTTTCCAAAGTGGCTATACCAGCTTGCATTCCCAACAACAGTATAAGAGGGTTCCCCTTTCTCCACATCCTTGCCAACATTTGTTGTTTACTGTCTTGTTAATTTTTGCCATTTTAACTGTTGTAAGGTGGTATCTCATTGTGGTTTTGATTTGTATTTCCCTGATGGCTAGTGATGTTGAACTCATTTTTTCATGTCTGTTAGCCATTTGTATATCTTCTTTGGAGAATTGTCTGTTCATGTCTTCTGCCCATTTCTTTACTGGATTATTTGTTTGCTGTTGTTGTTGTTTTTTTTTT
>NW_027712140.1:0-330 GCF_054177405.1 Leptonychotes weddellii | reverse complement strand
TGTCAGGAACGAGGAAGAAGGTGAAACCCTTCATTGGTTGGACTCCCCGGTTAAAAACCCACCAAAGATGCTTTACTCTCTTTCTTTAGTGCTCAGAGATACAAAGACACCTTTCCACTTAGAAATCTAACAACATAAACTCAGTCCTATCCTGACAGGGAGGAAAGCATGGGGGTGCCAGAGGTCCCCAGCGCACCACCGCTTGACCTGGCAGAGCTGCTGAGCCACGGAAGCTGGGTGTCTGAGGCCCCGTTTTCCAATAGTCCGGGTGACACGGGCAGGCAGCAGAGGCAGGTGCAGACAGGACAGGCTGACGCGAAACAGGCCTGC
>NW_027712139.1:0-330 GCF_054177405.1 Leptonychotes weddellii | reverse complement strand
TCCTCTGATGCCAGGTCACAATCTTAACCTGTGAGTCTCTGCTACTGCCCCCTTTTGGAAGAGGCCAGAAGACGTGCACACTGGCGTAGGAGGGCCTTCAGTGGCTGGGAGATCTGTCCAGGGTTATTGTCACCTCCACCCACCACACTCCCTCCTCTAAAGATTTTCCGTTGCCGAGACATATCACAGAATGGGAGTTCAAGTGGAACCTCAGAGAAACGAAGCAGAACGCGCTCTCTGCATACGTACCTCCAGGAGCACAGATCATTCCATTAGGGTGAGGGTGGGGCACGGGTTCTTGCCCCGCTGGCTGCAACTACCTCGAAGGCC
>NW_027712138.1:0-330 GCF_054177405.1 Leptonychotes weddellii | reverse complement strand
TTTTCTGGGTGAAAAGTATAATTGTTGTGATAAAAAAGGAAATGGGCCATGCTGAATTTTATCTTCATTTGTTTATAATATTTGTTTATAATATTTATCTAATATTTTACATTAGTTAAGGATAAATACATTTTAAATGTAAGATATATGGTATGGGTTTTAATTTTTAAATAAAAGCTCACTTCCAATGTACAAAATGTTAAGAATGTTGAATTCAAAAGGGAAACCAACTTTCTGTGCTATATTAACATTTTTTTTTCCTGAATACACAGTAACTTTGGCAAATCTTGATTGAAAAGAAATGGCAAGGGGCGCCTGGGTGGCTCAGCC
>NW_027712137.1:0-330 GCF_054177405.1 Leptonychotes weddellii | reverse complement strand
TTCATAAATTCTCTTAGAAGTTCATATTTTAATCTGTAAAAAATAATAAATACTTTAAAAATTGTGCAAATTAAATAGGACATAAGCATAAACACATTCTGTGCATTGTAAGGTCTTTTTTTTTTTTTTTAAGATTTTATTTATTTATTTTGAGAGAGAGAATGAGATAGAGAGAGAGAGCATGAGAGGGGGGAGGGTCAGAGAGAGGGGCAGACTCCCTGCTGAGCAGGGAGCCCGAAGTGGGACTCGATCCCGGGACTCCAGGATCATGACCTGAGCCGAAGGCAGTCGCTCAACCAACTGAGCCACCCAGGCGCCCCGAGGTCTTTA
>NW_027712136.1:0-330 GCF_054177405.1 Leptonychotes weddellii | reverse complement strand
TATTTACCCAAATAAAGAACTTGTGTCCAAACAAAAACATGCATGCACATGTTTATAACTGTTTTATTCATAATTGCAAAAACTTGGAAGCCGCCAAGATGCCCTTCAGTAGCTGAGTGGATGAGTGAGCTGTGGTCCCTCCAGACGATTGAATATTATTCAGTGATAAAAGGAAAGGACCTGTCTTGCCACAAAAAGATAGAGAGATTTCAATCACACATTGCTAAGTGCAAGAGGCCAGTCTGAAAAGGCTACGTAATGTCTGGTTCCAATTATACGGCATCCTGGAAAAGGGGAAACCGTAGAGGCAGTAAGAAGATCTGTGGTTGT
>NW_027712135.1:0-5776 GCF_054177405.1 Leptonychotes weddellii | reverse complement strand
ACAGCTTCAGAAGAATAGGTATTATTTCTTCTTTGAATGTTTGGTAGAATTCCCCAGGGGATCCATCAGGCCCTGGACTCGTTTTTTGGAGGTTTTTGATCACTGCTTCAATCTCGTTACTGGTTATTGGCGTATTCAGGTTGTCATTTTCTTCCTGTTTCAGTCTTGGCAGTTTATAGGTTTCCAGGAAGGCATCCATTTCTAACAGGTTGCTTGATTTATTGGCATATAGTTGTTGATAATAATTTCTAATAATTGTTTCTATTTCCTTGGTGTTAGTCGTGATCTCTCCCCTTTCATTCATAATTTTATTAATTTGGGTCCTTTCTCTTTTCTTTTGGATAAGTCTGGCCAGGGGTTTATCAATCTTACTAATTCTTTCAAAGAACCAGCTTCTAGTTTTGTTGATCTGATCTACTGTGTTTCTGGTTTCTAATTCATTGATCTCTGCTCTAATCTTAATTATTTCTCTTCTGATGTGAGGCTTAGGCATCATTTGTTGCTTTTTCTCCAGTTCTTTAAGGTGTAAAGCTACTTTGGAAAACAGAGTGGAGGTTCCTCAAAAAATTAAAGATAGAGCTACCCTATGACTCAGCAATTGCACTATGGGATATTTACCCCAAAGACACAGATGTAGTGAAAAGAAGGGCCATATGCACCCCAATGTTCATAGCAGCAATGCCCGCAATAGGAAATGTGGAAAGCGCCGAGATGCCCTTCAACGGATGAATGGATAAAGAAGATATGGTCCATTTATACAATGGAATATTACTAAGCCATCAGAAAGGATGGATACCCAATTTTTACATCAACATGGATGGGACTGGAGGAGATTATGCTAAGTGAAATAAGTCAAGCAGAGAAAGTCAATTATTATATGGTTTCACCTATTTGTGGAACATAAGGAATAGCATGGAGGACATTAGGAGAAGGAAGGGAAAAATGAAGGGCGGAAATTGGAGGGGGAGACAAACCATGAGAGACTATGGACTCTGAGAAACAAACTGAGGGTTTTAGAGGAGAGGGGGAGGGGAGGATGGGTTAGCCCGGTGATGGGTATTAAGGAGGGCATGTATCAGTGACAATACACATGTGTTTCAAAGGCACCTGTCTACACCAACATTCAGAGTGGAATAACTACTACTTTTCTTCCCCTTCCAAACCTTGCACAACTTTCTCCTACAGTTTATCTTAACCCAGAAGCATATAGGGAAGGAAATTCTAAAAAAATCATAGTTCTATTATGGTGCAGTTGACACAGTATGGAACCACAGCAATTACGATACTTTTATGCTATAAATTTAGAAACTCGGGTATCTGAATACATTCTGGGAATAATATCTCTATCAGCTATGGAACTCAGAGTGGTTTAGAACACAAAGAACCTCATAGGCATTGAGGTCAAATCGCCATGTGGCTACTTCTTCTGATGCTGCTAGAAGGTGTGGTCACAAACCTATGTTCATTGTATAAAACAAGATTTCATGGACCTGCACTCTGTCCTAAGCCTGAATGTCAAATATTTTACTCAGCAATTAAATAGACTTTAATATTAGTAATACTAAAACCTCTCCCTGTTCTTCTGCCATGGTATTTGGTTTATTTCTAAAACACTTTTCATAAGGGTTTAAAGATCTGTGATAAGAATGCAGATGTAAATTAAACCAAAAGAATTCTCACAGCTGAAGATTAAACTGTGAGTGCAAATTATCAATCTGAAAAGAAAGTGCTTTAGTGCATGTAAAATAAAAAAGGTGTTGATTTGTATTTGATTCATGGTGTGAGTAGTTGCATTATGAATGATCATGAGAACAATGTCACACTACTACAGTTATGGTGCATCAAAAATGCAAACCGAATTGCTTAACTTTAATGAAAGACAAACGCCACATTTTAATAATGTTAGGGTTGTGGTTCAAACTGAAAAAAAAACCATATATAATCAAAGTTAAGGTGACAATAATTCATCCTTAACCTTTTGACGTCATAATCTAAAACAGATCATAGAGGTTCAACACTTCACTTCTACCTCTCTCCATCATGCATAGAAGAGGATGTCTTTTCAAAATCTAGTTGGCTGGCTTTCATAGAAACAACATGATCCTTAGATTGACAACTCAATTTACTGCATCTGGTTGTATCTGAACATAGATCAACTTATACAATTAAGGGAAAATAAAAACACAAATTTTGCTAAAAATACTTATAAACATTTTGAATAAGAATTTAATCTTAGGTCAGATTTGCACCAAGAAACACCCTTAAGGTAAACCTTTAATATAACTGAGGGATGTAGCTATAGTATCTTTTGGATAATTCTAAGAAAATATATACACAAAGATAAAGGAGGAGGGAGAGAGAGAAGGAAAGACAAGAAAGGTTGAGATGGCTAAAATATATGGTTCTATCTACACATGTATAACAAATAAATATTTTTCCCATGGATTAAGACCTTAGGCCTAATTATCTAACTATTAAAGAAATATCCATCCATCAAATCATCCAACTCTTGAAAAAATGGTGCCAAGATCAAATACCTTTGTTAAGACAAGAAAAAATAATTACTGGAAGAGATTATGGGAAATACTGTAAGTGGGCACATTTTGCATTTATTGCCTCTTTTAATTCATTCACATCACCATATAGTAAGAACTGCTGGTAAAGAACAGAATTTACAAAACCTCAAACAGACAAACCACCAGGTTCTGAGTCCGCATGGCCTGTCCCACTCATAAGCATATGGTAATTTCCTTGATATATTTTATCTCCATAGATTATTCTTAAATCAGCTGTAAAACTTAGTATGGGACTTAGTATGGAGCTTAGCTTTTATTATGCAGATAGCACAAGTAATGTTGGGCATAGTAGCATCTGAATCTATAAATTACATATTTTATCCATCATCTCGGTAACTTCACTCTCCCAAATCCAGGAGATGCATCTGAGTGAAATGGTTATTTGTTTATTTATATATTTATTTACTTATGGTTATTTTTTTTTCCTCACGGAAAAGTCTTTTGAGAATACGGCTAGCATCCCTAATCCCTCTGACCTATTTGCTTCAAAGAATAAATTAGGTGTGGGACTCTAACAACTTCAGTGAAGTCAGTAATAATGAAATCATTGAGTTTTCTTGATAATCTTCTCTTCATCCCTAAAGCACCTTGTACACCAGAATTATCAGCATCCCCAACCTTATAACTTAAAGACGTTTTATTATTGGCATAGAATTCCTTTTACAAAATACTCATTAAATTACTGTTTCACCCTTAGGAAATTCTGATTTCCTTACTTTATTACACACAGAGAAATTCTCTTTTCTCTACACTTTAGCACACTTTCCACATTTAAAGACCTTTCTTTCATTTTACTTTGATATTTGTCCAAGCAAAGATTTTCTTTCAGTACTTGTTCTTTCTGAATATTGAGTGCATCTTTTGTGGCTCTGATACGTGGATTGCCAATTGGGTCAACACTTCCTGAATGCTTACTGCAGTCACAAGACACTGTTTTAACATGATCTTTAATAGATTATGTATTATGACCGCTATTTCTCTGCATTAAAAGAATTGTTTTTTGGATACTAAGATCCACCTTTTACTACAGCGGTTCTGCTCTTACCTGTGGTTTCACTTCCTGCTATTTCAGTTACCTGTGGTCCACCGTGGTCCAGAGGCAGATGATCCTCCTTCTAGTATGTCATCAGAAGGGCTACAGTAGGGGCACCTGGGTGGCTCAGTTTGCTTAAGCATCCGACTCTTGATTTCAACTCAGGTCTTGATCTCAGGGTCATGCGATTGAGCCCCATGTCAGGCTCCATGCTCAATGGGGAGTCTGCTTAAGATTCTCTCTCTCTCTCCCTCTCCCCTTCCCCCTGCTTTCTCTCTAAAATAAATTAAAAAAAAAAAAACTTTCTCTAGTTTACATTGTCAACAGCAAGCACATTAGCATAATTTGCTCAGTCCTTAACATCTTCCTCTCTATCCATAGTCAAAATTCAAAGTAATCTTTATAAGCCACTAGAGATGGGATTTAGCTTGCTGACTTTTTTACCCTCAGGTGAAAATCACTTATTCTTGGTTGCTGCATTTTGTCCCTTTCCACACAACCATGGCTCTGCCTTTCTGCCCTGCTCCTGTGATGTTTCACTTTGATTGTTTACTTGGCTTTCTTTTGGATTCTCCAGAATCTGACTTCATTTCTGAAGATTGCTTCCTCTCCTCATGATACAGACTAGAAGCTTCCAACTTCTGTACTCAGCTCTGATTTCAGGGATCCATTCCCTAAAAACTGGATATGATAATTCAGATAACCTGCTTATCCAGAAGGAAATTACTAATATCTCTATCTCTCACTCTACCTACCTACTTTCCATATTTTAATATATATTGTTTATCCAGAAAGAATACTCAGTAAAGGTCACTGTTCCTGGCACTAAGAAAACAAAGTAGGTAATGCTGTTTTTGGAAGCAGCAACATTTCAGAAAGAACAAGTTTACAGGTTAGAGTTTCTAATCTTTTTTTTTTTCCGACTTGCAACCAAGTTTCAGATAAAGAAAGCTTCTAATAAACTTTCCTACTGGGGAGCATGTAATGGTCATTTAATTGCTACTTTTTCCCAAAAAACATGAAAAGAGATTCCAAGTTAGATAAAAAATTTTGAAAATTTAGAGATGAGGAGTGCTTGTAAAAGAACTAAATAAATTGAAAATAAAGCTAAAAGGATTTTTCGGTATCTGAGAAGCAGTTTTTCAAATAGTATTTTTGCTGACCCCCCAAATGGACATGCATATTACCAACTTATTACAACAAACAGTGTCATTATTTACTACTTTTATAATATTTTTACTGTTTGTTTCTACTAATAAGCATCACTGGGCAAGCTACCTCCCCCTTTCTGGGATGAAGTTGCTGCCTTGTAAAACATGGGACTTGGTATGAGCACCACTGAGGCTCCTGCCAACTTTGACCTTTTATGATTTGTATATCAGCTCCTCACTTTGTTCTAGAAACTCCTGCCAACAACCCAGTTCTGAGCAGTCAAACATATTTTCACATTCCGATGTAACACAAATCCATCCAACTTTATAAATCTTAACAATAGACAATCTTTTATTTACTGACACATTAAATAGAAGGTGTCAGTACACTCTGTGTGTGTGTGTGTGAGAGAGAGAGAGAGAGAGAGAGAAAACAGAGTGTTACACACAAATACCTGTTTCTCCTGTCACCTTCTTGATCTGATGAACCAAAATGTGATTTCCTTTGTGAAGCCTTCCTGGCTTTCCCAGAATTAGTTGCCCGTTTATGTTCTTTTGTAATGTTTTGTTAGCATTTCTAATATTGGATTTTTTTACATTACATTGTAATGATTTTTGTGTGTGTGTATCTGTCTTCCTACTGGACTTTGAGCCTCTTAAGAGAAGAGTCTTTTATTTTCTCTTAATCTCTCATATTGAGAATATTACCTGGCATATAGCAAAAAAAAAAAATATTGATTAGATAATGAATAAATATTCTTTGTATTTAGTTTATGTTTGTTGGGAAGAGGCCTACATCTAAAATTGTCAGAGACATTCTTTTTTTTTTTTTTATTCTTATGTTAATCCCCATACATTACATCATTAGTTTTAGATGAAGTGTTCCATGATTCATTGTTTGTGCATAACACCCAGTGCTCCATGCAGAATGTGCCCTCCTCAATACCCACCACCAGGCTAACCCATCCTCCCACCCCCCTCCCCTCTAGAACCCTCAGTTTGTTTTTCAGAGTCCA
>NW_027712134.1:0-330 GCF_054177405.1 Leptonychotes weddellii | reverse complement strand
TGGACATTGCTGCTATAAACATCGGGGTGCACGTACCCTTTCAGATCCCTACTTTTGTAAAGTTGATGGTATTTTGATAGGGATTGCATTGAATGTATAAATTGCTCTAGGTAGCATAGACATTTTAACAATATTTGTTCTTCCAATCCACAAGGATGGAACATTTTTCCATTTCTTTGTGTCTTTCTCAATTTTCTTCATGAGTGTTCTATAGTTTTCTGAGTACAGATCCTTAGCCTCTTGGTTAAGTTTATTCCTGGTATCTTGTGAGTTTTGGTGCAATTGTAAATGGGATCGATCCTTAATTTCTCTTCCTTCTGTGTCATTCTT
>NW_027712133.1:0-330 GCF_054177405.1 Leptonychotes weddellii | reverse complement strand
TCACCTGGGTCCCATCTCTCCCTGGCTCACTTGGGACCCCTCCCTCTCCCGGCTCACCTGGGTCCCCTCGCTATCATGGCTCACCTTGGTCCACGTCCGTCCCATGGCTCACCTGGGTCCCCTCTCTCCCCTGGCTCACCTGAGTCCCTTCCCTCCCCTGGCTCACCTGGGTCCCCTCTCTCTCCTGGCTCACCTGAGTCCCTTCCCTCCCCTGGCTCACCTGGGTCCCCTCTCTCTCCTGGCTCACCTGAGTGCCCTCTCTCATGGCTCACCTGGGTCCCCTCTCTCCCCTGGCTCACCTGGCATCCCTCCCTCCTTCCCCTGGCTCAC
>NW_027712132.1:0-330 GCF_054177405.1 Leptonychotes weddellii | reverse complement strand
TTAGGGTCGTGGGATCAAGCCCCACATCGGGCTCTGTGCTCAGCAGGGAGTCTGCTTTTCCCTCTCCCTCTGCCCCTCCACTGCCCTGCACACTCACACACATGCGCGCGCTGTCTCTCAAATAAATAAAATCTTAAAAAAAAATGAGTTGTAAGTTAATCTAATCTCCACATTTATTTACAAGGCCATCGTGATGTCCCAGGGTGTGTGTGTGTGTGTGTGTGTGTGTGTGTGTGTGTGTGTGTGTGTGTGTGTGTGTAGGCACAAGAGTTCTACCACAGTGCAGACTTCCACCAAGCTCTAGAGATTCTTTTGCATGCTGCAATATAC
>NW_027712131.1:0-330 GCF_054177405.1 Leptonychotes weddellii | reverse complement strand
TATGCCAGCATTTTTATATACATCGTTGCATTTAATCCTCATAACCAGGCTATAAAGTAGGAGTAGAAATTTACAAATGAGGAAATAGCTGAATCTTACTGTGAGTAACTTTTCCAAGCGATGGACCTAGGATTAATAAACTCAGATCAGGTCTGCCTGCAAAATCCAGGCTTTTTAATAAATCCCTAGAGTCAAAAGCATCCATTCCACTCAAATACCTATATGGACAGATTAAATATCTGCCCATTTGTAAATATATATTTGAGAAAACTGTCATGTGATACCCTAAAACAGTATGATCATTTTATATACATACTATATATATGTAGT
>NW_027712130.1:0-330 GCF_054177405.1 Leptonychotes weddellii | reverse complement strand
TTTCCCAACACCATTTGTTGAAGAGACTGTCTTTGTTCCATTGGACATTCTTAGAAAGGCTTTTTTTAAGGATGGGGAAAATAAATCTCTTGCTGTTTCCTTTAATAGTTTATTATTTCATTTTTTACATGGATATCCTTGATTCCTTTGGAATTTATTCTGGTGTACAGCATGATGTCAACTTCCAACTTTTTAAAAGGTATTTTTATTACTGTCTTAAATAGCCAGCCTCATACTATGGAATTTCTATGTATATATAAATTTATTTTAATACACATACATGGTGGTTTTTGGTTTCTCTATTTATGAAACATTACTTCACTGTTTTAA
>NW_027712129.1:0-330 GCF_054177405.1 Leptonychotes weddellii | reverse complement strand
TTTTTTTTTTTTAAAGATTTATTTATTTTGAGAGAGCGAGAATGAGAGAGAGAGAGTACATGAGTGGGGGAGGGTCAGAGGGAGAAGCAGGCTCCTCGCTGAGCAGGGAGCCCGATGCGGGACTCGATCCTGGGACTCCGGGATCATGACCTGAGCCGAAGGCAGTCGCTTAACCGACTGAGCCACCCAGGCGCCCCTAGGGTCTATATTTAAAACTTAAAAAAACAAAGGCTCAGTGTGGTTCTTTTAGTACAGGATACTCAGGGTTTTCTTATTGAAGACCTGTTTTTTTTTGAGCTGTAATTGCTTTTCATATTCAGAATTATTAAA
>NW_027712128.1:0-330 GCF_054177405.1 Leptonychotes weddellii | reverse complement strand
GGGAGATGAAAGGTTGGCTTTGGGGGCCCTGATGAGACACACATAGAGGTTTTGTAAACTAATTAGGAAAGGAAGTTGAGGAAGATTAGGATTCTTGGAATGTATGATGTATGAGAGCTGAAGAGACTTACGTGATCTCATTTCCTATCTGTAGAAATTGAGTTGTTGCCAGACTTAGGGGTATGGCAGTTTCTTTATAAATGTTAGGACGGAAAAGATATTCCATGGGCTATCTTCTATGTCAGAAAGAGTCTTACAATCTGGAGGGTTTATTTGTTTTGTTTTGTTGTTTGTTTTTTTAGGTTTGGAACTGTTTCTGAAGCTGGCCTT
>NW_027712127.1:0-330 GCF_054177405.1 Leptonychotes weddellii | reverse complement strand
GGGTGTTGACCTATTTTTATTAATTTTGAAGGGTGTTCTCTATGTCTCCTGGATTCTGGTGTCTGTTTCCTTCCCCAAGTTGGGGAAGTTCTCTGCTATAATTTGCTCCAATATGCCTTCTGCCCCATCTCTCTTCTTCTTCTGGGATCCCAATTATTCTAATGTTGTTTCGCTCTATGGGATCACTTATCTTTTGAATTCTCCCCTCGTGATCCTGTAGTTGTTTATCTCTCTTTTTCTCAGCTTCTTTATTCTCCATCATTTGGTCTTCTGTATCACTAATTCTCTCTTCTGCCTCATTTATCCTAGCAGTTAGAGCCTCCATTTTTT
>NW_027712126.1:0-330 GCF_054177405.1 Leptonychotes weddellii | reverse complement strand
GCCATTATCTCTCCAAATATTGCTTTTGCTCCATTTTTTACTTTCTCCTTATGGAGAAACATTATTTACTATTTCTCCCCTTCCCCCTCCTCTCTGACAATTGCTCATTATTTCCTGTATCTCAGATATTCTGTACCAACCTTTCTTCTAGTTCTCTGATCCTCTCTTCTTCTTTCCCTAACTTGCTATTAATTATTTTATTTCAGTTATTGCTGTTTTTCAATTCTAGAATTTCTGTTTGATTTCTATTTGTTATAGCTGTCGATTTTCTCCTGACTCCCTTTATTCTATCTTCTATTGTCTTGAGCACATGAATCAGTTATTTTTTTT
>NW_027712125.1:0-330 GCF_054177405.1 Leptonychotes weddellii | reverse complement strand
TATGATGAGTTCCACTTTATTAGATTGCAGATATAATGAGATAATACAGTAATTGCTCTTGTGTATTGGCTTATTCCACATAGCATAACTTCTTCTAGGCTCATCCACATTGTCCCAAATGGAAGGATGTCCTTTTTCTTTTTTTTAAGGCTGAATTTTATATATACATATAATCTCACATTTTCTTTAACCATTTCTCCTAGAAAGCAGGGAAACAAGGAGATGCCACTTTGCATTTTCTAGAATGGCTAAATTTGAAAACAAAACAAAACAAAATTGGTAACACCAAATTTTAGTAAGAATGTAGGGATTAAAATGATCATATATTGC
>NW_027712124.1:0-5776 GCF_054177405.1 Leptonychotes weddellii | reverse complement strand
GGGGTGGCCTGGTGGTGGGTATTGAGGAGGGCACGTTCTGCATGGAGCACTGGGTGTTGTGCACAAACAATGAATCATGGAACACTTCATCTAGAACTAATGATGTAATGTATGGGGATTAACATAAGAATAAAAAAAAAGAACATTATCTACCCTAGAAGGATGTTAGAGGATTAAATGAGGGAAAGTAATGTCAACATTTTTCATATCCTATAACTTACTCAGCAAATAAGATTTCATATTTATTATAAGAACTTATCAAAGAAATATCTGAAGACCAGAAAGTGGGAGTATCACAAGGGAAAAGGGTGAAAGACTCTATATGTTAAGGAACATCGACTTCTTCTGTGACAAAGCAGTTTTACCTCAGTTTTCTGTGTTCCACTAAGATAATCAGGAGGGAAAGTGGTGATTTTTAAACTATGTGCCCCTAAATTACAAAATGCCCAAACACCATCTCATTGGGCTAAGAAGTCTACCTCCAGAATTTCAACTGGGATGTCCACTCTGATCTACAATTCTACTACCACATTTCTTTTGTCATCTCATTTTCTCACTCTCCATGGTGATTGTATTAAACCTTCTGGATCATCTTTCACTAAACACGACCTTCAAAAGCTCCCTCAATCTCAGCAGACAACCTCACCTCCAACCTCACACAGAAACTGGAAGCCATCAGAGAGGAGCTCTCAGCTTTCCACCACCTGCTTTCAAATGTACAACTCATCGACGTCTGTTCCCTCTCTTTCTCAATTCCTATGAAAGCCAGCTTTATTCTTCCTGGTTGAGATCAAATCTTTCTGCTCTGTAGCCCATTTCCTCAAACATCACATCCTATCAATTATCTCCTCTTTCTTCTACATCTTCTAATATTATGTCTGCTTGCTCCCTTCTGCTCATTCAAATATGCCCTAAGAAAATCTTCATCTTGATTTTCCCCTTTTGATTATAGCTCAGTCTCTTCTCTCATTTTCTCAGGCACATTTCTGAAAAGAATTGTCTACAAGTACTGTCTCTATTTCCTCATTTCTCACTCATTCCACATACCACTGAAACCTAGCTTCTGCTCTCAACAGCCCACCAAACCACTGAGCTAAGGAGACCTCTAATAAATATTCTTTGGACCACAACTTACCTAGTCTCTCAGTAGCACTTTGTGGAGTTAAGTTCTTTGTTCTCTTGTCTTTTGTGATATGTTCCTCTTCTGGGTATCCCCCTACCTTTCTGAACAGTCTTTTAGTTTATCCTTCCCTGACTCACACTTCAAAGTCAGAGTTTGTCAAGACTCAGTCCTGGGCTCCCTGTCTTCTCCATTCTTTTGTCTACACAAAATCAACCATTCACATGTTTTCACTCAGCACCCATGTATTGACCACACATGAATGTGCATCTCTAGATCACATGCTTCTATCTAACTTGACATCTCCACTTGGCTATCGGCTGCAGGTTGGAGTCTATAAAAGCACACACTGAGGCAGAATTTGGTGTGTGAGATGTTTTTTAAAGATCAAGCCCCTTGCAGAGGAGGAGAAGGAGAGAAGGCTGCCCTGAGGAAGAAGTCCAAGTGCCTTCAGGTTCCCCTCAGCAGGGGGCTCTGGAATAAGTGTTGCTCATCAGAGTGTCCTACCTCACTTATTCACCTGACGTGGGCTGTTACAGGAAAGACATGACCTCTAATGAGGCAGCTCTTGCAGCTTGAGCAGACCCTGAAGTCACTGACAGCTGGTGGTTATCTGCTGACTGCCTTCCTCCCAGCTGGATAGCATGTCCTTCCTTGAAGGGGAATCTTGAAGGCCCATTTCCTCACCTGCCACAATATCTCACAGACATTCTAAGCTTGAAACAAAATTGGTCTTGTCTCCCAAAAACCTATTCTTTCTCCAGTGTGCCTCCTCTCATGCACAACTCAGAAACCCACTAGTGAGCCTAACACTGCCTTTGCCCTCATCCTTTGCCCTTACCCTAATCCTAGTCCTGCCTCTCCTCAGCTATTGAAATATAAGTTTCTAATTGGCCTCCCCACATCCCTCTAGCTCCATGATCTGGTCCCTTCCTCCACCCATCCAGGTGCTGCCTATATAGGACATCATTAGGGTCCTATAAATATGCAATGCTCCTTCCCACCTCAGATCCCTGGTTTATGCTTTTTTTTTTTTCTTCCTGAAATGGTCTAACCTCTTCCCCACTCAGCCGAGCTAACACCCATCCTTAGTTCACAGCTTTAATGTTATTTTCTCAGAGGAGCTTCTCTGACCCTCCAGATCCTCTGTGAAACAATATTGTGTCAGCATAATTATCAGCAAAATTGTAATGATGGTAACTAAACAGCTAATAGTATATAGCTGATCCTATTTATTTCTAGATTCTGTACTCACTAAAATTTATTTGTAACCTGAAAACCAATACAGAGCTATCACAGTCATTCCTGGACATGCACAGGATAGAGAAAGATCTGTGTCACCCTACATGTACTTTCTCAACTGAGGTCAAAAATATGATGTTCTGCCTTCTTGTTCCAGCTCTCATAAATGTGTCTTTTTTGTGGTCTACTTCCTGCTAGTTTTTTCACCTTTTTGTGCTTTTTTGTTGGCAATTTCACTGTTTAGAATGGGCCGCTGTGTAGCACTAAAGCACTGTCTAATGTTCCTAAGTGCAGAAAGGCTGTGATGTCCTTACAGAGAAAACCCATGTGTTTGTGATAACTTTCATTTAGTCCTGAGCTCTGGCACGTTAGCCATAAGTTCAGTGTTAATGAATCAACAATATATATTAAATAAGGTATCTCTAACTGGAAACACACATGAAATAAGATGGTGTATTGATTCTTGACAAAAATGTGATCAGAGACTGACAGGAACCTAACCCTATATTTCCCCTAGGAGCAATGATTCAGTATTCATTAATTCAGTGCACACAGCAACTTCATGGAACAGAACCACCAAGAAAAATAAGAACCTACAGCAATTGTTTTCTTATTATCTCTCTTTCAACAGAATGTAAACTCCAAAAGGGCAGGAACAATCCATCTTAATTATATCTATATTCCCAATACAGGGCCTTGTACATACAGAAGTTTGATAAATATTCATTGATTTGCATGAATGGAAATGAATAGCGTCTCCTAGCAGTAAGGATATGTTCTTTTAATACATTTTACTCCAAAGCCAGGACCATGGATCTCTCGGTGACATACAAACCTCACTCTATCAATATTTTTTGGCTCTCTTAGCAAATGCGAATTGCTGTGGTCTGAATGTTTGTGTCCCCCCAAATTCATATGTTGAAAACCTAAAGCCCAAGGTGATAGTATTAGGAGGCGGGGCCTTTGGGAGGCCTTAAGTCATGAGGGTAGATCCTTCATGATTGAGAATAATGCCCTTATAAAAAAACACCCCACAGAGCAACCTAGCCCCTTCTGCCATGAAAGGATACAGCAAGAACTGCAATGTGTACAAGGGCCCTCACCCAACCATGGCTTTCCGGTCTTAGACTTCCACCCTCCAGAACTTCAAGAAATAAATTTCTATTGTGTATAAGCTACCCAGTCTATGGTATTTCGTTATAGCACCCACAAAAGACTGAGACACTAATATATGAGTTGAGGAGGAAATGTATTTATGTTGAAAGAATGTTAAATCAGGAAACAAGACACCTGCATTCTTGTCCCATTCCTGTGGCAACTGTGTGGAGAAGAAGGCCCTCAACTTGAGTCTTTGTTTCCTTATCTAAAAAACAAAATGGACTCTGAGTCCCCTGTCAGCTTTGAGATGTAAGTGTGTATATTATCTGAGCTCACCAGTTCAACCCTTTTTTCCCTTGTGCTACTAGAAAGTGCCTCTGATCCAGCATGTCATCCCAAAATAGCAGGGACTTTTGAGGTCTTGCTGTGCTGCATCACCAGTATCTAGAAAGTGTCCAGCACACAGTATATATTTATAGAACACATGAATGAATCTATCTCCTGAGAATCCAGACCTCTAGCTCACAATATTAAACCCCTTTTGTATTTGCAGACACTCCAAGAGCAGCTTGGAAGGTGTGACACTATGTTAAAATATGGTGTTATTGCAAAACAAGGTTTTTTGTTACTTAGCTTTTTTCTAAGTACTATGTGTTCTGTAGAAAATTTGGTCAAGAAATAAGAAAAATACAAAGGTCTTTTAATAAGCTATCATTCAGAAGTAATAAGTATTAACATTTCAATATATGTTCTGTGTTTTATTTTCTAGCTCTTCCAGTTTTATTATATTTTCCAGTCCATCAGGAATTCATTTTTGTATTTACTCAATAAATTTTTCAAATTGTTAATTGGCAACATTTATTGAATAATAAAACATACAAATATCAGCTAAACACTCCACATGTACCCAAGTTAATTCATCACCTCCTTCTTACCTCTCCAAATACACTCCTCCCCATCAACACCCACTCAGTGACACAAGCTAGAATTCTAGAATATTCCGTCACATTTCCCAGTGCTCTTAGTACCTCTAATAGGTTCTCCAGCTCCTTCAGCTCTCCTTAGCAAGCAAAAGGCCTAAGTGTGGCCCTTCCTAAGTCTCCCAGCCTGTCTTCCCACCCTCTTCCACCTTTCTCTGCAATACCAATGTGGGCCAGATTGAACTACTTCCAGCTCCCCAATCTGCTATGCCCTCCCAGGACCCTAGGCCTCTGTACCTGCTGCTGGCTCATTCCAGAACTCCCTTCACTTAGTTACCCTAAGTTACCCTACCTTCAGGCCCCAGCTTAAATATCACTCCCACAAAGAAATCTTCCTTAACCCTCCAGACTGAGTTAAGAATCCTCCTTCTTGTTCCTTGTGATGACTCCATTATACAACTAATATGATTCATACTCTCATAGTTTATCTGTTCTTTCTCCCCTAGGGACTGTAAGCATCTTGACATCTTAGGATTTACCTTATTCATCGTTATATCTCCTAAACTTAGCACAATGTCAGACACAAGGAAGTTGCTCAAAAATGTTCTTTGGAATGAATGAAACTTTCTTTTCTCCACTGATTTGTAATTCTACATTTATGATACACTTAACATGACATGCACTAGGATCTATTTCCTGATCATATTTTGCTTAAGCTATGTCTGCTTATCCTTGTACCAGTATCATCTTATTTTAATGTATTATGGTTTATGATACTTTTTTATTTTATTTTATTTTAGTATGTTATGTTAGTCACCATACATCATTAGTTTTTGATATAGTGATCCATGATTCATTGTTTTCGTATAACACCCAGTGCTCCATACAGTACGTGCCCTCCTTAAAACCCATCACTGGGCTAACCAATCCCCCCTCCCCCCTCTCCTCTAAAACCCTGTTTGTTTCTCAGAGTCCATATTCTCTCATGGTTCATCTCTCCCTCTGATTTCCCTCCCTTCATTTTTCCTTTCCTTCTCCTAATGTCCTCCATGCTATTCCTTATGTTCCACAAATAAGTGAAACCATATGATAATTGACTTTCTCTGCTTGACTTATTTCACTTAGTGTAACCTCCTCCAGTCCCATCCATGTTGATGTAAAAGTTGGGTATTCATCCTTTCTGATGGCTGAGTAATATTCCATTGTATATATGGACCACATCTTCTTTATCCATTCATCTGTTGAAGGGCATCTCGGCTCTTTCCACACTTTGGCTATTGTGGACATTGCTGCTATGAACATTGGGGTGCATATGGCTCTTCTTTTCACTACAAATCTGTCTTTGGGGTAAATACCCAGGAGTACAATTGCTGGGTCATAGGGTAGCTCTATTTTT
>NW_027712123.1:0-330 GCF_054177405.1 Leptonychotes weddellii | reverse complement strand
TACCAGCTGTGTAACTTTGAGCAAGGCACTTGTAAAAGCCTCTGTTTGTCCATCCCTAAAATGGAGGTGATAAAGTAGCATGTGCTTCAGAGGATATTCCTTTGGATTAAATGAATATGCATGTTACATAGGTAGGGCAGGAATTGTCACATTGTGATAATATATGAGCTAAGGTTGTTTCTGGCTGAAATACAGTTTTATAGAAAAAAAATAATAGTCACCTTCCACTCTTGTAAGATGATTAAATCATCAAGTTATGAGTGCTTGGAGTAGTTTTTCCCTATTCATCACTTTTTAAGGAAAGTGTTACAGACAGGGCTTGGCCTTCTG
>NW_027712122.1:0-330 GCF_054177405.1 Leptonychotes weddellii | reverse complement strand
GTCCCCATCCCGACGCTGGAGGGCCCAGATCAGCGGCTGCCCCAAGAAGGATCATCCAGCTCAGCAGAAACACCCCCTGTTCCCTGGTCCCCGGCTGCAGCTGGAGACACTTGAGGCAGCTAACAGGCAGGACTTCCCGGGAGTCCTGAGAGCAGGGCTGGGCAGCCAGGCTCCGGCCCACGGGTGGTCTGCTTGTTAGAAAGTTTCAGGGCTGAGGCCGTCTGGGGTGCCCACCCCCCAGTCTTCTGAGGTTTGGGGTAGGGGATTCCTCCTCTGTTTGGGCTGACTCAGCCCAGCCGTGGCAGGGAAGCCGTTGTCCCCTTCTCCTTG
>NW_027712121.1:0-330 GCF_054177405.1 Leptonychotes weddellii | reverse complement strand
GGCACATTCTGCATGGAGCACTGGGTGTTATGCACAAACAATGAATCATGGAACACTTCATCTAAAACTAATGATGTAATGTATGGGGATTAACATAAGAATAAAAAAAAAAAGAAAGAAAGAAAAAATAAATAAATAAATAGGAATCTTGTTCTATATTGTTACTAGATTTTTTTTCCACTTGATTAAATAGTCACCTTGAGCATTCTGCAACACACATGTCAATTCAATGATAAACTATGAGTTATTCAACTAATTCTCTGTTAATTAACTTTTTTGTGCTTCTCTTATTGTTCTATTTTGATCAATTGCTACAAATTTGGATTTTCC
>NW_027712120.1:0-330 GCF_054177405.1 Leptonychotes weddellii | reverse complement strand
TTTTTTTTTTTTTTTTTTAAAGATTTTATTTATTTATTTGAGAGAGAGAATGAGATAGAGAGAGCATGAGAGGGGGGAGGGTCAGAGGGAGAAGCAGACTCCCCGCCGAGCAGGGAGCCCGATGCGGGACTCGATGCGGGACTCGATCCCGGGACTCCAGGATCATGACCTGAGCCGAAGGCAGTCGCTTAACCAACTGAGCCACCCAGGCACCCAAGATAGTTTGACTTCTGAACACATTCTCAGCTCTACAGTCTCCTGGACAGTTCAAAGAGTGTTATGGAATTATCAACAGACCAACTCAGCTGCAGTAATAAAGTCATATAGGGA
>NW_027712119.1:0-330 GCF_054177405.1 Leptonychotes weddellii | reverse complement strand
CTGCTCAAAAGCTCAGTGCTCCCTATCACACCAAGAACAAAACCCTATTTTTCTTTCTAGGGTTGCTAGGAGCCTGGTTTTGCTGACCTCCTTCCCCCCAACAACCATCGTCTAGACACCTGGGCCTTCTTTATGTTAAGCCCTGTGCAACTCCTCTCTTCTCAGGGCCTTTAACTGGCTGGTGCTTCTGCCTAGACTACCCCTCTTTTTGTTTTCTTTTTTTGAGAGAGAGCGAGCATGGGGCAGGTAGTGTTCAGAGGGAGAGAGAGAATTTTTTTTTTAATTTTATTATGTTATGTTAGTCACCATACAATGCATCATTGGTTTTTG
>NW_027712118.1:0-330 GCF_054177405.1 Leptonychotes weddellii | reverse complement strand
TGATTATTTACATAAGTGCCGCAAGAATGGCAATCAACCATAGAGGCTCTTTAAAACCTGCTTTGCTGGAACTTGTACAAGAAACCTCTAGATTGAACATTTAACAGCCCGTCCAGGCCAGAAGCCAACCAAAACTTGTGCCAGATACTTGCCATCAGACTTAACCTGCAACACCTATAGACTTGGGGAAATTCTCTGTTTTTCAGGGATCCAAATATCCCACGGTTCCTGCACCTGCTAGGACATGACCTTCTTGAGTCACCCGGTAAAGCTGCTGGAAACTCTGTAAGCAGGTGGCCGGCTGATACTTCCAAGCGGCTTTATTGTCTC
>NW_027712117.1:0-330 GCF_054177405.1 Leptonychotes weddellii | reverse complement strand
GAAAAGACACTTCTCTGAAGGAGACATACAAATGGCTAACAGACACATAAAAAAATGTTCATCATCATTAGCCATCAGGGAAATCCGAATCAAAACTGCACTGAGATACCACCGTACACCAGTTAGAATGGCCAAAATGGACAGGGAAAGAAACGACAAATGTTGGAGGGGTTGTGGAGAAAGGGGAACCCTCTTACACTGTTGGTGGGAACGCAAGTTGGTACAGCCACTTTGGAAAACAGTGTGGGTGTTCCTCAAAAATTTTAAAATAGAGCTACCCTATGACCCAGCAATTGCACTGCCGGGTATTTGCCCCAAAGACACAGATGT
>NW_027712116.1:0-330 GCF_054177405.1 Leptonychotes weddellii | reverse complement strand
CTGGTGATGTGTCTAGTAAGAAGCTGCTCCAGCCCAAGGTCAAAGAGGTTGCTGCCAATGTTCTCCTCCAGGATTTTGATGGCTTCCTGTCTCACACTTCATTCCTTCAACGATTTTGAATTTACTTTTATGTATGGTGTAAGAAGGTGGTACACTTTCATTCTTCTGCATGTTGCTGTCCAGTTTTCTCAAACCATTTGTTGAATATCCATTGGATATTCTTTCCTGTATTATTGAAGATTAGTTGACTGTGTAGTTGTGGATCCACTTCTGGGTTTTCTATTCTGTTCCATTGATCTATATGTTTTTGTGCCAGTAGTATACTGTCTT
>NW_027712115.1:0-330 GCF_054177405.1 Leptonychotes weddellii | reverse complement strand
TCTTTTAAAAATTGATTTGTAAGCGGCTTTAAAAAAAAGTATATATAAATTGGATAGAAGGCCTTTTTCAGATTTAAGTTTTGTAATATTTTATCCCCAGTCTATGGCTGGTCTCTTTTCTTAATTGTCTGTTGATGAGCATAGTGCTAAATCTTGATAAAGCCTAATTTATTATTTTTTTTTGTATTCTGCCTAAGAAATCTTCTGCATAAGTATTTTCTGTGAAGGTATTCTGTACATTTTCTAGAAGTTTTATAATTTCGCCTTTTACATTTAATTCTATGATCAGTCTCAATTTAATTATTTATAAGCTGTGAGGTAAGGTTTGCC
>NW_027712114.1:0-330 GCF_054177405.1 Leptonychotes weddellii | reverse complement strand
GATCATGACCTGAGCCGAAAGCAGTCGCTTAACCAACTGAGCCACCCAGGCGCCCCCTGCAACTTTTTTTTTCCACTTCCATTTGCACGGAGTATTTTTCTACCCCCCTCACTTTCAGTGTTTTTACGTCCGAAGTGAGTTTCTTGGAGGCAGCACACAGAAGACAGCCTATAGATAGAACATTTAGTCCACTGACATTTAAAGTAATTACTTATAGACATATACTTATTGCCATTTTGTTAATTGTTTTCTGATTGTTTTTGTAGTTCTGTGTTCCTTTTTCTTTTTCCAGGATTTGATGACTTTCTTTAGTGTTATGCTTGGATTCCT
>NW_027712113.1:0-5777 GCF_054177405.1 Leptonychotes weddellii | reverse complement strand
CGCTCCGGCCCGTGTGCCACTTTGTGCCCAGGAGCTCGGGTCGCTGCTATAGTAACCGCACACACAGCCGGGGTGACACAGGTGGGCCCGGGGCAGGGCTGAAGGGAGAGACACAGGGCTGAGGACCTGAGGGAGGGGCTGGCCTGGGAGAGAAGGGGGAGGGGGAGGGTGGCAGGTTGTGCGTGGAGCCCCCACTCCTCTCCAGGCCCTGGGTGGGTGCGCCGCATACTTTACCTTATGTAACCCTCACAACGCTTCACAGCAAAGATGCCATTTCCATCTTGAGCACGGACGGGCACCTTACCCTGTGCTCTCCCCATTTCCTAGGTGAGCAAACTGAGACCCAGAAATGCAGTCATGAGCCCGGAGTCACACAGCACGTCAGGGACAGTCCAGGACTCCCCAGCTCTTTGGATTGTGGCTTGGCTGTTCTCCCCAGGGAGCCTGAGGGGCTTTCTCAGGGACCCTATAGTCACACTTCCGTCTGGAGACCGAAACCAGGTAACGATTCGAATAGGGGATGCTTACTATAAAGAATGACTGAGCTATGACAGGGGCTGACTCCGAGGATGTAAGGAGACATCTGAAGGGACTCCTGGGACCGAGGAAGGACAGGCCAGCGTTCGAACCCCGGTGGCAGAGAAGTTGCTGGTTTCTGCCAGAGCAGGTGTCAGCCGGCAGGAAGCACCGTTAGCACCTCGGCTCGGGTCAGCCAGGACTCATGAGCGTGCACGGAGGCGGCTGCTGGGCTGTGCGGGTTAGGCCTGGGCACGTGGTCCCCTGGGGATCACCTGTGGCTGGGGGCCACAGGGAGGTGGTCCCCAGACCCGGGATGGCTGTGAGCTGGCCAAGGGGCCATGCACTCGGAGTGTAGGGCTGGGGCAAAGCACCACTGGACGTCCCCCACTCCACCTCGAACCACCAGGTGCCCCAGAAGCCAGAAAAAGCAAAATGAAATCAGGCTGACCAGGGAGAGTGCCCTTCCCTGGCAGCGTCCCTCCAGCGCCCTCTGCCGACAAAGCCCAACATGGTGGTCTCGCCCAGGAGAGGCGCTCAGAGTCCAGTCCTTCACCAAGGACCAGGGACTCAAGAGCGAGTTGGGGGCGGAGAGGCAATAAATCAGGGGTCTGCAAACTACCCCCGAAGTTCACATCCGGCTTGTCACCTGTTTTGGTGTGGTTCATGAGTCAAGAACGGTTGTGACATTTTTAAATGATGGCAAAATAATCAACTGAAGAATATGTTCTGACATGAAATTACATGAAATTCGGTGTCATAAGTAAGTTTTGAATTGTGTCAGTTTAAAAATTGTGGGGATTTGCTTTTTCTGTCTGGTTATACAAATACCTACATCGTATCCTCAATTTGTCTCTTGGACCACCAATCCGAAAATATTTAATATCTTGGCCTTTATGGGAAGTTTGACGACTCCTGGCAGTTGAATTGGTAACTCCTGGCAGTTGAATTGGTAACTCCTGGCAGTTGAATAGGGCTCCCTTGGTCACCATGAATTGCCCCCATGCCAGCTCCCACAACTGGGAGGGCTGTGACGCCCTGCCTGGCAAAGCCTCTGGAAGGCTCATGGACATGGAGATGGAAAAGGAGCCCACTCAGGAACCCTCCACAAACACCTTGGGGTAAGGGATCCAGGAGGGGGCCTGGCTGGAGGACGCATCATAGTCTTCTCTGAAGGTACAGGCTTCCTTCATGGGAGAGAGGTCACTGCCCTCCTTAGGAGCTTTGGGAGGAGATGTTAAAAAGATCAAGTGACAGGGACAGAACCAGCTCTGTGATGAGGCCTGAGCCCTACTTCCTGCCAGGGACTTGTGTTTGGACCACAGAGACCCCATCCCAGCCCCAAGCCTGCCATTCCAGGCCACCTTCTTCAAAACACACCACCCCGAAGCCTAAGATGACCTTCACGCTCATCCGTTCGTATCTCTGGGGCCCATTTCACAGACAAGAGAAACCAAGGCCCAGAAAGAGCTACCAGATGGCAACAAAGAGGGAGAAGAAATAGCAGACACTTTTGAGACAACAGCCCTAGCTTCCAATTTCAGCTCCAGAACTCAATGGCTGTGGGCCAATCCTGCTGTGTCTGAGCCTCCTTAAGACCCATGACGTGTTCCTCCCCTGCCCGTTCAGCACCTCGCCCAGCGCCCTGCACACATCTGTCTGTCTTACCTCTATCTGTAAGATGGGTCTATAAAATGGATCTCTGCGAAGTTTAAGTTAGAAAATCCATGTAGAGCCCCTAGCACATGGTAGATGCCCAGGAGCACCATAGAGGACTATGGCTGCCCTGCCCCACATCCCCAGGTCCTGTAACAGAGCAGCCCCTCCCCGGGCCAACACACCAGATGCCAACCAGGCAGAACCTCTCCCAACCACAGGCCTCTCCCAAGAGGTGGGAAAGCTTCTCTCTCCTCCTGTATTAATTGTATTCAGATCTGGAAGCGATGGGGGGGGAGGGTCTTCCCCCGCTCCTGGTTTTCAAAGAGCTTTGGTCCAGGAGATAACAGTGTCATTAAACAAGAGGAATGCTAAGCAACCCTCTTAGACGGGCTTCACCATTCTCCCACCCTCTCTTATAAATCTATTAATGAATTGTAACTGCAGAGATTACACCCCTACTGAAACCTGGTGGCCAGTTCACCATAGGGTAAAAAGATTCCGTTGTCATCCAAGACCGAAAGAGGGAAGGAAAAATATATTAATTAGCTTTGCTCTGTTTATCTACACAAAAGTAAAAGAAATACCTCTCCGCATAGTAATGTGACATTTGCCGATAGGCTGCGGCTGCCCCGAGAGACGCTGGTTTCCCTCCTTTGTCGGGCTTGTTTGTAGCCTGTTAATCAAACCAAGAGCTAAGAGAGATTTAGAAGCTGGGTCTCCGATGGACGCAGAGCAGATGTGGGGAAAATTGAGATGAGCGCCTGGCAGCGGTTTGGGCGCGAGAGGGACCCTAAGAGGATGCCCGCTGCCCTCCTGGGGGGCCTGGCCAGGCAGGACCAATCCCCAGGCAGGGAAGACGGTGGGCGGAGGGGGCGGGCACAGTGGGCGGGGGGGGGGCCTCCCACCAGTCGTCAGCAGCCAACACCCATCGCAGGTGGAGGATGGCTGCCCTGAGCTGGGGAAAGCCATCTGCTGGGGAAGGCGGGCCCTCCCCCCCAGCTCTGCCCCCACCTGTTAGGGGCGGACGGCGGCTCTGCCCACCTGGCCTCATTGTCCTCGGGAACCACTACTCATGACAGCTACTCCCCTCTCATGATGAGATCAGCCCCCCACCCCGGATTCCAGGGTGGGCCGGGCCCAGACCGGGTGCATCCCGGCTCCAGTGCTCGGTTCAGGGAGGGATGGGTTGGGGATGCGGATGAGCAGCTGAGGTGCTGTCTCTTGTGTGAGTGATTTAACGAGGGAGTAGCTCAGGAGGAACCTGAAAAAAAGATGGGTGTTTGTTTCCAATTTCGGGTTCACACAAACAAAGCTGGTGCAGGCGCTTTCGTAATAGGCTTTCTGTGGACATATGTTTTCATTCCTCTAGGGAATGGGACCACTAAGGCATAGAGGAGATGTACACGTAACTTTGTAAGAGGCTCCCAAATGGTCTTCCAAAGCCGGGTGGCGGCCGACGCTCCCCGGGTGGCAGCGTGACAGCCCCCGTGTTCCCACAGCCTCGCCCGCACTTAGTGTGGTCGGTCTTCCTAATTTTAGCCATTTTAGTGGGAGTAGAGTATCTGTTGTGGTTCATTTTGCATTTCTCTACAGAGCAATATTGTCCATCTTTTCATGGGCTTATTGGCCATCCTAAATCTATTGTGAAGTGCCCCTTGGGGTATTTTGACCATTTTTATTACACTCTTAATAGGAGAGTCTGGTACTCTCTTTTTGGTTGAATCTCTTTGTACGTATTTTGGGGTTTTGTTGTGAGACTAAACAGTATTTTTATTTTATTGCCAATTTTTTGGTTGCTAGTACAGAGAATCACAACTGATGTGTAGGCAGCAAAGTTGCATGCCCTGGGCTTGGCCTACAGGCCTTTAGGAAGAGCTCCCTGAGTCCATTAGGCTTGCTGGCACAGGGGAGGGGAGAAATGGAGGGAGAAGTAGGCTAAGGGAGGGTAAGGCTCAGAGTTGATGTTATATGGCACTTAGTATAGGTAAGGGGCTGTGTTCACTCCACAAGGCAGGTGTTATCACTACTGCCTCCGTCTTACACAAGGAAACTGAGGCACAGAGAGCTGGTGTAACTTAAAGGTTTACCCTGCCAGCAAATGCAGAGCGGGATTCAGATCCAACAGGCCTGGCCTTCAAGTTTGTGCTTCCAGCCCTGATGCTGTCCTCTCTCCGATATGTCCTTGAAGATGACCTTGACGGTTAGTTGATGTAGACCTGTTAAGGGCTGAGCGGAGTCCCCAGCACACAGTCAGCGCTCAATAAATGCTGGCTAAGGTGTCAGACAGCACCCCGCCTCCTGGGGAGTCAGTGGTGACTGAGCCAGACGCAGAGCCCCGAGGGGCTCCCAGTCCCACGCGGGGAATGGAGGAGAGGACTGTCCTTATAGCACAGAGCAGAGCCGGACTGCAGCAGCTCGGGGGCCAGCGGGAGCCCAAGGCGGGAAGTGGAGACAGAGGAACAGCGAGTGCAAAGGCCTGGCGGTGAGGAGGGCACGGCAGGCCCCAAGGGCCCCGAGAGGAGGAGCGGGGGCCATTGCAAGGGGAGCCAGGCAGGGACACGGGGCTCATTTCGGGGAGTGCCAGGACTGGATGGAGGCGGTAAGCTTGCCGTCACTGGGGAGGCCAGTGGGCAGCGGCCGGGATGGGGCTGGGCTCACGCCCTCACATCCCACGAGCACGGGGACTCTCACAAGGAGCGCGGCAGGGATGTGGGAGAGCCCTCTCCTTTCTCTTACTGAGCCGTCCACGCTGGTGGTGATGGGGGCACCTCAGGGCTGCCAGGCTGTGGGGGGACAGCACCTCCTCCCTCCCCTGTTCATCTCCTCTCCTATCCCATCTGCTCTCCCTTTGAGGCTGTTCTGGTACATTAAATGATGAAGCAGCCTCATTTTGGAAGCTTCCAGCTCATTAACTGGGAGGAGGGAACAAGTTTGGGAGGACTCAGGAGAAAGCCCTTGCCTGGATCCCTGCCTGCGGGTCTAGCCCTGCCCTGTGAGGGCTGGGGAGGGCGCCCCCGCCTGTGCCTTCAGGAGACCCCATGGAACCGTGTCACCAGGAAAGGTAGGCCCCCTGAGGCTTCCCACCTTGGGTCCCTTTAGTCCTTCAAGGTAGGACCATGACATGCTGGCTCTAAGGAGGTGGACTCTGAGGACCCAGGGCTGTGGGAAGAGAAGAGGGTGGCGTGGGGTCCAGAAGGGTTTCCTGATGCTCCCACAGGCCCCACCTCGTCAAGGGCTCCTTTTCCCAGCTGGGCAGCAGGGCCCACCAGGCGCTCCCTGAGGGTGGATACGGAAGGGGTCTGGGTGGGGCCACGAGCAGGCCCATGAAGGGTCCATTGTGCTTGGGCCACGGGGTCATGGCAGCCAGATGCTGGCTCTGGGTTCCTCATCTCTTGCTCCCCCTTTCCCACAGTGGGACAGAAGGGTGGAGACAGGAAAGCTGATGCAGGGCGCGGGCGAGGAGAGCTGTCCCTGGTCCCAGGCCAAGAATGTGCTGGATGGGCTCAGTCCCCCATCCTTGAGATGCCACAAGGGAGCAACATTCATCCTCCCAGGAGGCCCAGGTGTCCTCCCCATCCCCCCTCCCCCACACTGGAAATGGG
>NW_027712112.1:0-330 GCF_054177405.1 Leptonychotes weddellii | reverse complement strand
CACTGACCATTACCAAAGGTTTTTCTCACCGGGCTTCTCCGATGCAGGTCCCATCTTCTCTTACTTCACTCGGAATGTACTGAGCCATCACTACCAGCAAAAGCCATCTACTTTTGCTCTGAATACGGAGCCTCACAGCTTTTCCACACTTTATGAAAGCTTTAAAACATGTCCATAAATCCTTTGATCCACATCCCATGAGGTTTATATCCACTCCCCGTAGAAGTGGATCAACCTTAGTAACTGTTAGAATCAAAAGAACGCAGCAAAAACAACTCTTTGTAACTCTCAAAACTAGTTAAAAATAGGCCAAAAGTTTCTGCCTTGAAT
>NW_027712111.1:0-330 GCF_054177405.1 Leptonychotes weddellii | reverse complement strand
TGGCCACCATGTCACCCCTGTCCCCTGGGAGGAGACTCTCCACCCCACCTTGCCCATCCTAGGCTCAGACCCCAGGTCTTCAACTCAGCCTTTGCTGGGCACAGTCCACACCCGCGATCATCCTGCCCTGTGTCCCGAACGCATTATCGGAGCACCACATCGCGCCACGGTCGCTGATGGGCTCGGCATGCACCGACCCCTCCACCTTCTCCGTAGGAAATGCTTCCCCACCACATCCCCCCGGTCCACACTGGTACAACTCGTTGTTTTGAACCCAAGTGCAGAAACCCACATTCGTGCGCACCGAATTTCATTTCTTTGGCTCCAGGG
>NW_027712110.1:0-330 GCF_054177405.1 Leptonychotes weddellii | reverse complement strand
TAAAAAAAATAAATAAATAAAAGGGTTTGGGGAGTGCATATCTCTCCCACCTACAGACATTTTAAAGCAAAATTATATGAAGATACATAGAAGCATCCTCAAGTGCTATAAAAATTATATTGGCTTGGGGCGCCTGGGTGGCTCAGTCGTTAAGCGTCTGCCTTCGGCTCAGGTCATGATTCCAGGGTCCTGGGATCGAGTTCTGCATCGGGCTCCCTGCTCCGCGGGAAGCCTGCTTCTCCCTCTCCCACTCTCCCCGCTTGGGTTCTCTCTCTCACTGTGTTTCTCTCTGTCAAATAAATAAATAAAATCTTAAAAAAAATTATATTG
>NW_027712109.1:0-330 GCF_054177405.1 Leptonychotes weddellii | reverse complement strand
TTTACACTAACTATGCAACTGTAGAAAGAGAAATTAGAGAAACAATTCCATTTACAATAGCACCACAAACCATAAGGTACCTCAGAATAAACCTAACCAAAGAGGTTTAAAAGATCTATACTCTAGGAACTACAGAACACTCATGAAAGAAATTGAAGAAGACACAAAAAGATGGAAAAATATTCCATGCTCATGGATCAGAAGAATAAACATTGTTAAAATGTCTATGCTACCCAGAGCAATCTATACCTTCAATGCCATCCTGATCAAAATTCCAATGACATTTTTCAAAGTGCTGGAACAAACAATCCTAAAATTTGTATGGAATCA
>NW_027712108.1:0-330 GCF_054177405.1 Leptonychotes weddellii | reverse complement strand
TGGACATTGCTGCTATAAACATCGGGGTGCACGTACCCTTTCAGATCCCTACTTTTGTAAAGTTGATGGTATTTTGATAGGGATTGCATTGAATGTATAAATTGCTCTAGGTAGCATAGACATTTTAACAGTATTTGTTCTTCCAATCCACAAGGATGGAACATTTTTCCATTTCTTTGTGTCTTTCTCAATTTTCTTCATGAGTGTTCTATAGTTTTCTGAGTACAGATCCTTAGCCTCTTGGTTAAGTTTATTCCTGGTATCTTGTGAGTTTTGGTGCAATTGTAAATGGGATCGATCCTTAATTTCTCTTCCTTCTGTGTCATTCTT
>NW_027712107.1:0-330 GCF_054177405.1 Leptonychotes weddellii | reverse complement strand
TGATGCTCCAGAGGTGAAGAGGGGCTTCTGTAACCAGATCTACCAGGGCAGCGCTAAGCCCTAAACTCAAATCTGCCTTTGCCATATTGCATTTCTCAGAGTCGACACCTCAAAAAGCTGTACATGTTGAAGCTTACACTTAGATAAACTATTTCAAAGCAAACATGTTACTACTCACTGAAAAGAAAAAACTATTGATACCCAGCCACCTATGACTTAGCATTCATTACACTTATCAAGCCAAACCATCAGCAGTATAATTAAATTTTGGCTTACCTCTAGCCAGAAAAAAAAAAGTCCTATAACATTTGGACAAACAATGATTTCCTC
>NW_027712106.1:0-330 GCF_054177405.1 Leptonychotes weddellii | reverse complement strand
GGGAGATGAAAGGTTGGCTTTGGGGGCCCTGATGAGACACACATAGAGGTTTTGTAAACTAATTAGGAAAGGAAGTTGAGGAAGATTAGGATTCTTGGAATGTATGATGTATGAGAGCTGAAGAGACTTATGTGATCTCATTTCCTATCTGTAGAAATTGAGTTGTTGCCAGACTTAGGGGTATGGCAGTTTCTTTATAAATGTTAGGACGGAAAAGATATTCCATGGGCTATCTTCTATGTCAGAAAGAGTCTTACAATCTGGAGGGTTTATTTGTTTTGTTTTGTTGTTTGTTTTTTTAGGTTTGGAACTGTTTCTGAAGCTGGCCTT
>NW_027712105.1:0-330 GCF_054177405.1 Leptonychotes weddellii | reverse complement strand
TTACTCCGTGTCTCCTAACAGTTGTCCCTCAATATCATATATTCATTTCTAAGAAGTCTTTTTGAACAAATTAGAAAACAGGATGTGGCACTCATCACACTTCTGTCTTAAAAACAGAAATCATTGTGTTCATTCCATACAACTTTTGCTTAGAATACATATTATATATATATTATATGTATGTATATATATATATATATATATATAATATATATACATCTCCACCGTTCCTTTTGTCATTAATACTCTTTCTCATCATTTTCTAACTTCCATTAACTGCTGCAGAGGACAGGGATCATCTTTTAACTCACTTCTTTTTTTTTTTTTTTT
>NW_027712104.1:0-330 GCF_054177405.1 Leptonychotes weddellii | reverse complement strand
GTTAAGCGACTGCCTTCGGCTCAGGTCATGATCCTGGAGTCCCTGGATCGAGTCCCGCATTGGGCTCCCTGCTCGGCAGGGAGTCTGCTTCGTCCTTTGACCCTCCCCCCTCTCATGTGCTCTCTGTCTCCCTCATTCTCTCTGTCTCAAATAAATAAATAAAATCTTTAAAAACAAAAACAAAAACAAACAAAAAAAAAAGAGTTCATATTTTAGTGCTTCTTGGAGCCCCAGCTTCTCTGCAGGCCCCTAAAAGGTGCCCAAACCAAAATCCAGCTGAGAAATGAGAAGAAGCTGGCCAGAGTTGAAGAGATTTGGGGGTACAACAGC
>NW_027712103.1:0-5777 GCF_054177405.1 Leptonychotes weddellii | reverse complement strand
ATGTCCATTAGCATGATAAATGATTTACCAGTACCTAACTTTCAATCTGGGGGTTTCTTTGTTTCTAAAATGAGTCTCTTGCAGACAGCATATTGATGGGTCTTGTTTTTTTATCCAATCTGATAGCCTGTGTCTTTTGGTTGGGGCATTTAGCCCATTTACATTCAGGGTAACTATTGAAAGATAGGAATTTAGTGCCATTGTTTTGCCTGTAAGGTGACTGTTACTGTATATTGTCTGTGTTCCTTAATGGTCTATGTTACTTTTAGGCTCTCTCTTGGCTTAGAGGACCCCTTTCAATATTTCTTGTTTGTGTTTGCAAATTCCTTTAATTTTTGTTTGTCCTGGAAACTTTTTATCTCTTCTTCTATTTTCAATGACAGCCTAGCTGGATATAGTATTCTTGGCTGCATATTTTTCTCATTTAGTGCTCTGAATATATCCTGCCAGTCCTTTCTGGCCTGCCAGGTCTCTGTGGATAGGTCTGCTGCCAATATAATGTTTCTACCATGGTAGGTTACAGATATCTTGTACCAAGCTGCTTTCAGGATTTTCTCTTTGTGTCTGAGTCTCATAAGTTTACTATTAGATGATGGGGTGTTGACCTATTTTTATTGATTTTGAGAGGGGTTCTCTGTGCTTCCTGGATTTTGATGTCTGTTTCCTTCCCCACTTTAGGGAAGTTCTCTGCTATAATTTCCTCTATATACCTTCTGCACCTTCTCTCTCTTTCTTCTTCTTCTTCTGGGATCCCAATTATTCTAATATTGTTTCATCTTATGGTATCATTTATCTGTTGAATTCTGCCCCCGTGATCCAGTAATTGTTTCTCTCTCTTTTTCTCAGCTTCTTTATTTTCCATCATTTGGTCTTCTATATCACTAATTCTCTCTTCTGCCACATTTATCCTAGGAGTTAGAGCCTCCATTTTTGATTCCACGTCATTAACAGCCTTTTTGATTTCAACTTGGTTTGATTTTAGCTCTTTTATTTCTTCAGAAAGGGTTTCTCTGATACCTTCCATGCTTTTTTCAAGCCCAGCTAGTATCTTTAAAGTCATCAATCTGAACTCTAGTTCCGACATCATACTAATGTCCATATTGCGTAGGTCCCTGGCAGTCAGTACTGCCTCTTGTTCTTTTTGTTGAGGTGATTTTTTCCATCTTGTCATTTTGTCCAGAGGAAAATAGATGAATGAGAGAACATAATGCTAACAGGGTAACAATGAATGCAGAAAAATATACACTAAACAAATCAGAGGAGACCTGAAACTGGTGGAAAAGAAAGGGAAAGAAAGAAAAAAGAATAAAAAAGAAAAAGATAAAAACAAACAAAAAACAGAATATGATCAAACATGATCAGGCTGGTGCACAGATCAGTGCCATATGCTAGATTTTGGACATATTTTGGTCTGTTAGAAGAAAGTGCCTCCCAAACTTTTAAAGAAAGAAAAACTTATATAATTGTAAAAATAAGGGTAAATACGATGAAGGGATGGAATATGACTGTAAAGATGAAAATTATAAAAGATTTTATAAAAGGAACTGATAAAAAGTTGGTTGAAAAAAGTAAGAAGAGGATTTAAAAAAAAAAAGGGAGAGAATGTGATCAGGCAGGAAACTAGAACAAAGCCATACACTAGAGATTCAGGGTATATTTTGGTTTGTTAGAAGAAACTGTATCCCAAAGTTTTAAAGAGAGAACAACTTATATATATATACCAAAAATAAGTTTAACTACTCTGAATGGATAAAATATGACTCTAAAAATGAAAAATAAAAAAAAATTTTTTTTAAAAAGGGATTGATAAGATGTTGGTTGAAAAGGGGTAAAAAAAAATTCAAAAAAGGGCACCTGGGTGGCTCAGATGGTTAGGCGTCTGCCTTCGGCTCAGGTCATGATCTCAGGGTCCTGGGATCGAGTCCCGCATCGGGCTCCCTGCTCCTTGGGAGCCTGCTTCTCCCTCTGCCTTTCTCTCTCGCTCTGTCTCTCATGAATAAAAAAAAAAAAAAAAAAAAAAAAAACTAAAAAAAAAAATTCAAAAAAAAAAAACAAGGAAAAGAAAGTTAAAAAAAATTAACTTTGAAAGACTAAAGAATCATGGGAAAAAAGCCATGAATTCTATGTGCAGTATTCCCCTAGCACTGGAGTTCTGCCGTTCTCATTGATCGGTAAACTTGGTCTTGGCTGGCTGTTCTTGCTGATCTTCTCAGGGAGGGGCCTATTGCTGTGGTTCCCAAATGTCTTTGCCAGAGTCGGAATTGCCCCGCCCTTGCTGGGCCCAGGCTAAGTAATCTGCTTGGGTTTGCTCTCTGGAGCTTTTGCTCCCTGCAAGCTTTCCATATAGCTTTGGAAGACGAGAGTGAAAATGGCGGCCTCCCAATCTCCGCCCCAGAAGAGCCCAGAACTCGGCGCCCGGCTTCTCAGTGTGCCCCCAGAGAAAAGCAGTCAATCACTCCCGTCTCCCCGGTCTCCGGCTGCACTCCGTGCTCACCCGGCCAGTGACCAAGCATTTCTATCTCTGGCACCCGACCCCGTGTGGAGTCTCCAAACCCAGCAGATCCCTGTGGTGCGCTCCCGCACTGCCCCTCCTGGGGGAGGAAGGGGAGTCTCCCTGGATCTGCCACTTGTTGGGTCCCTGCTGGAGGAGCAGTGGTCCGACTGTGCCACAGATCACAGTTTATGGCAACCCCGAGCTGAGAGCACACTTCTCGGCTCCGTCTCTGCAGCCGGCTGCCCTGCTCTGATACCTGGGAGCTCTGCCACATCAGGCACCCCCGGTCTTTCTGTGACCCTGAGGGTCCTGAGACCACACTGTCCCAGAGAGGGTTCCACCCCCCGCTTAGCCACCGGAGCGACGTCCCTCATCAGAGCGAACTTCCAAAATTTCCGATTTTGTGCTCCGCGGCTCTATCACTTGCCAGAAGCAGCCGACAGAGGGCCCCTGCCCCATTGTCTACCTTTCCGTATATCACCTCGGATTCACTTCTCTGCACGTCCTACCTTCCAGAAAGTGGTCACTTTTCTGTTCAGAGATTTGTTGCTATTCTTTTCTTCGATCTCCTGTTGAGTTCATAGATGATCAGAATGGTTCGTTCCCTATCTAGCTGAATTTCTGGGACCAGACGAAATTTAGGTCTCCTTCTCCTCTGCTCCTCTCCCTCACCAAGTATTTTTAAGCCACAAATAAATGTCTATCAATGAGAACAGGAAGGAAAAAAAAAAACACTTCAGTAATCTTGCAAATAATTTAACAGAAAATAATAAACTGGTTCTATACACAACAGCAAATACAATGACCATGTGGGTCTGGATGCTTTGATGACTGACTACACCATGGTTGAATTGACTGCTCCGAAACTGGGCCACATTCAGAGTTACCATCTTAATCACTATATATGGATTGGGACAGAGTCCAGAAAAGATACAGGGAAATCATACTACTTCTAGTATCTGATATGACTTTCTGATTCAAAGGAGTCATTCAGGGGCATATATTCTATTTCTACTTACTTTCCAAGACTACAAGACTATGGGACATATAAAGTTTTTCTCATAATATTTTAAGAATTGCTTTGTTGAAGTTACTGAATACAAAATCTGACAAGGGCTTGCCCCTGCCTCAATTACATTTACTCTCCTTGAGTTTCTTTTGACATTTTTGACAATTAAAAAGTAGTTAGCCTTTTTGCTGACTTTGCATGAAGTTGCTGAAGATACACACAATTTCAACCACATTCATTTCTAATCCATGATTTCCCCCCACTGATCTTTGAATAATCCAGAATAATTGAAATTCTCAAGAAATATATTTTAAGTATTACCCTACTTTTTAAAATTTGTACCTTGTTTCAATTTGTTCCCATACTTTCATGATATCAGGAAGCTAATTGCAAATGCATTTTGGCTCTTTTTTTTCTTAAAGATTTTATTTATTTATTTGAGAGAGAGAGAGCGCATGAGTGGGGGGAGGGTCAGAGGGAGTGGGGCAGAGGGAGAAGCAGATTCCCCGCTGGGCAGGGAGCCCAATGCAGGGCTCAATCCCAGGACCCTGAGATCATGATCTGAGCCAAAGGCAGACACTTAATCTACTAAGCCTCCCAGGTGCCCCTATTTTGGCATTTTAAAATTATACACATGGATATTTCAACACATGGTAAAAAATCCAATAGGTCTCTTTTCAATCTTCTCATTCACATGTCATTCCAGTCTTTTTTATCAAAGATCCTAAACCATACTGTGAGCCAAGTGTCTGCTCATTCTTACCCACCTTTCCCACCCCTGCCTTATTTTAGGGGGTTGGTCTGCCATCCCCTCCTGCATTTGTCCATGTTGCAGAAGCTTCTCTGTTGTCACATAGTGGGGTTTGGTTCATTTCACTCCTGGTGGCCTCGTGAATTCTAGGATCACTGTCCTCCCTCTCTATACCCTGTGGTTCCAGTTACATTGGCCTCAGGGAAAGGTGAGATGGTAAGGCCGCTCTTCCATTTACTGCCTTGTCTCTTAATTCCCTTGCCGACTATCCCAACACCACCCACATTAAGGCTGCAGAATAGATACTATGTTTTTCTGAAGAATTGGGAGAAAGCTAGAGGGAATAACAATATAGGAAAAAACAAAGAACTGGATGCTATAGGTCCAAAGAACAGAAATAAGGTTCCCTTTGGGGGAGCAGCATAGTTCCTAGACTTGCTTCACCCTCCCCCAAAGGTCACTTTGCCCCAGAGACCCTCTCCTTTTACCTTCACAGTGAGATTCTAATACTACTTTATAAATACATTCTCCTTAACACAGGAGTGATATACTAGTCCTAGGCTCTGTGCCTTATGCCCACTTCCACCTAGAGCTATTCACCTGAGGTTAAACATTTCTCCAATCTGCACTGTTATATCTAGAATAATAGTACTTAGGATCTTCAGCAAAATTTTGGGATTTAACTCAAAGCATACACCCTTTCATGAAACCTTTGATGTATTAGAGGAAAGCTATGCCTCCAAGCTCCTCAATGGGAATCTAGTAGAAAACACACATGCACATATATACATACTCATGGGCACACATACATGTATTACATGTGTGCACACAGCATATGCATACACGGTCACACACATGCATATGTATTCACACATGTACATATATACACACTATCATACCTTTCCCCAAAATATAGAACAACCAATCTCTCATCAAGCGCCTTAATTACAGAACCTGCAGGGGCTTTTAAATTTCTTTTTTTTTCATTCATTTTACTTTTATTTTTTTATTGTTATGTTAATCCCCATACATTATATCATTAGTTTTAGATGTAGTGTTCCATGATTCAAGTTTGTGCATAACACCCAGTGCTCCATGCAGAACGTGCCCTCCTCAATACCCATCACCGGGCTAACCCATCCTCCCACCTCCCTCCCCTCTAGAACCCTCAGTTTGTTTTTCAGAGTCCATCATCTCTCATGGTTCGTCTACCCCTCTGATTTCCCCCCCTTCATTCTTCCCCTTCTGCTATCTTCTTCTTCTTCTTCTTTTTTTTTTTCTTAACATATATTGCATTATTTGTTTCGGAGGTACAGATCTGAGATTCAACAGTCTTGCACAATTCACAGCGCTTACCAGAGCACATACCCTCCCCAGTGTCTATCACCCAGTCACCCCATCCCTCCCACCACACCCCCCACTCCAGCAACCCTCAGTTTGTTTCCTGCGATTAAGAATTCCTCATATCAGTGAGGTCATATGATACATGTCTTTCTCTCTTTGATTTATTTCGCTCAGCATAA
>NW_027712102.1:0-330 GCF_054177405.1 Leptonychotes weddellii | reverse complement strand
TTCATAAATTCTCTTAGAAGTTCATATTTTAATCTGTAAAAAATAATAAATACTTTAAAAATTGTGCAAATTAAATAGGACATAAGCATAAACACATTCTGTGCATTGTAAGGTCTTTTTTTTTTTTTTTCAGATTTTATTTATTTATTTTGAGAGAGAGAATGAGATAGAGAGAGAGAGCATGAGAGGGGGGAGGGTCAGAGAGAGGGGCAGACTCCCTGCTGAGCAGGGAGCCCGAAGTGGGACTCGATCCCGGGACTCCAGGATCATGACCTGAGCCGAAGGCAGTCGCTCAACCAACTGAGCCACCCAGGCGCCCCGAGGTCTTTA
>NW_027712101.1:0-330 GCF_054177405.1 Leptonychotes weddellii | reverse complement strand
TTTTTTTTTTTAAAGATTTTTTATTTATTTATTTGAGACAGAGAGAATGAGAGACAGAGAGCATGAGAGGGAGGAGGGTCAGAGGGAGAAGCAGACTCCCTGCCGAGCAGGGAGCCCGATGCGGGACTCGCTCCCGGGACTCCAGGATCATGACCTGAGCCGAAGGCAGTCGCTTAACCAACTGAGCCACCCAGGCGCCCTGCTCCTGGAGATATTTTATGAACATGCAACTTTTTTCTTCTAACACCTGAGTTAAATTTTGGCTTACAAGTTAAAACAGTTTGACAGAGCCATTCATTTGGATAGACCATTATGTTGTCATTTAATGGA
>NW_027712100.1:0-330 GCF_054177405.1 Leptonychotes weddellii | reverse complement strand
TTTTTTTTTAAAGATTTTATTTATTTATTTGAGAGAGAGAGAATGAGAGACAGAGAGCATGAGAGGGAGGAGGGTCAGAGGGAGAAGCAGACTCCCTGCCAAGCAGGGAGCCCGATGCGGGACTCGATCCGGGGACTCCAGGATCATGACCTGAGCCGAAGGCAGTCGCTTAACCAACTGAGCCACCCAGGCGCCCTCATAAAGCATTTTTTAACAACACAATTTTTAGAATAAAGTAGTCCATATGTGTTTTTGTTTGTTTGTTTTTAGAAAGAAAGAGAGGGTTGGGGGAAGAGGCAGAGGGAGAGGGAGAGAGAGAATCTCTTTTTT
>NW_027712099.1:0-330 GCF_054177405.1 Leptonychotes weddellii | reverse complement strand
GGTTGGCCTGGTGGTGGGTATTGAGGAGGGCACGTTCTGCATGGAGCACTGGGTGTTGTGCACGAACAATGAATCATGGAACACTTCATCTAGAACTAATGATGTAATGTATGGGGATTAACATAAGAATTAAAAAAATAAAAATAAATAAAAAAAAGAATGAGAACACTTGGTTATTTTTTGTCCCAGATCTCTGTTTATTCATTGTATCACATTACGGAACTGTTGTAACCTCTCTGACCCTGAATCTCCCCAAATGAGAATAAAAATGTTTTCTATCCTAAATATCAGAAGGCTTTCTTAAAGTAATTATGGACCCAAACAAGCTCC
>NW_027712098.1:0-330 GCF_054177405.1 Leptonychotes weddellii | reverse complement strand
TAGCATTCTCATATTGTACAATTAAGCAAAGCAACAAAAATAAAATAAATGGAATAAAATAAAATAAGACACTGAATTTCCCACCATCCAGGCAACAAAGCTTCTTGCAGTCAGATTTAATTACTTAGAAAAATTGAGTAATATTGTTGCACAGCTAAATTTGTGGAGTAAGACCCATGCTAAGTAAAAAAAAAAAAAAGATGTAACAGACTTAGATCTCTTCTTTTATGGATTCAGTCCTTACTAGAATCCTTATTACCAGAACTTTTGTGTAACTTTCCCTTCTTATGACAGCTTTGGAGTTATTCTATTATCGTGTGTGTGTGTGTG
>NW_027712097.1:0-330 GCF_054177405.1 Leptonychotes weddellii | reverse complement strand
TCTGCATGGAGCACTGGGTGTTATGCACAAACAATGAATCATGGAACACTTCATCTAAAACTAATGATGTAATGTATGGGGATTAACAGAAGAATAAAAAAATAAATAAATAAAATAAAATATACAAATAAAAAGTAAAAAAAAAAAAATTTGCCTACAGAAATGTTGCTAACCAAATATAAAAAATATGATAAAGTAATTAAACGTAAAGGTGACAGAGGATTTGTCAAAAATGATATACAGTAATTGAAGATTCTCTGAATCTCTAATTAATCTGGATGACTCTACAATTTCCTGAAGGGTTCTGAATCTGAAGTGTTCAAAGGAACC
>NW_027712096.1:0-330 GCF_054177405.1 Leptonychotes weddellii | reverse complement strand
TTTTGAAGTCGTACCCAGTCGGACTGCGGCCAGTTTCTAGATCGAGTTGAGAGAAAGAAGTGCGCCAGTAAAGCTAAGAGCTTTAACGTAAAAGCTGCAGGGCTGGGATCCCTGTACTCCGACCTCCAGAGGCCGCGAGAAGCCGCGAGCTCGAGGGGCTCCACAGGTACCCGCGTCTGGTTGCTCGTCGCTCCTGGGCTCCTTGGGTTCCCTCTTCTGTCTCCGTAACCATGAAAAGATAAACTTGAGGCATATTACAGTTTCAAGAGTTTATGTGGACAAAAATTTAATCGAATGGCGCAACCTCCAATCTAGCAGACAGAAAGGAGC
>NW_027712095.1:0-330 GCF_054177405.1 Leptonychotes weddellii | reverse complement strand
TGACTTCCCCCTTGCCATGTACCCTAACACATTCACAGGTCTGACACCTCTCGGGGGTGGGGGTGTTATTCTGCCCACAGATGGTCACAAGCAGGTGCCTGTTCCATGAATTCAACCCTGTCCTCCCTGAGTGCTAGGGAAACGCTGGAAAGGAGTGGGATGCTGTGATTCCTGCTTTCTCACATTCCCAACATGGTAGAGAGGCTGGGACATCAACCTGAAGGCCCCCCCCCCCATCAAGAATCATCCAAAGACAACCAATTAGCTCTTTCATCAAAGGACAAACACACTGCCCCATTTTCACCCCATCAGAGACCAGGGGGTAGGTGC
>NW_027712094.1:0-330 GCF_054177405.1 Leptonychotes weddellii | reverse complement strand
CCGAGATGCCCTTCAACAGATGAATGGATAAAGAAGATGTGGTCCATATATACAATGGAATATTACTCAGCCATCAGAAAGGATGAATACCCAACTTTTACATCAACATGGATGGGACTGGAGGAGATTATGCAGAGAAAGTCAATTATCATATGGTTTCACTTATTTGTGGAACATAAGGAATAGCATGGAGGACATTATGAGAAGGAAGTATAAAAAGGAATGGATGGAAATCGGAGGGGAGACAAACCATAGGAGATTATGGACTCTGAAAAACAAACTGAGGGTTTTAGATGGGAGGTGGTGGGGGGTTGTGTTAGCCCAGTGATG
>NW_027712093.1:0-330 GCF_054177405.1 Leptonychotes weddellii | reverse complement strand
CACTGACCATTACCAAAGGTTTTTCTCACCGGGCTTCTCCGATGCAGGTCCCATCTTCTCTTACTTCACTCGGAATGTACTGAGCCATCACTACCAGCAAAAGCCATCTACTTTTGCTCTGAATACGGAGACTCACAGCTTTTCCACACTTTATGAAAGCTTTAAAACATGTCCATAAATCCTTTGATCCACATCCCATGAGGTTTATATCCACTCCCCGTAGAAGTGGATCAACCTTAGTAACTGTTAGAATCAAAAGAACGCAGCAAAAACAACTCTTTGTAACTCTCAAAACTAGTTAAAAATAGGCCAAAAGTTTCTGCCTTGAAT
>NW_027712092.1:0-5777 GCF_054177405.1 Leptonychotes weddellii | reverse complement strand
ACCACGCGCGTGTCTTCCTCGCCTTCCCAGGAGACTCCACAATTTCTGCCAGCTTTGTGTTCCTCAAAGTCAGGAGGAAAGGGAGGCTATTGCCCATGCCAACCGAGGAGGAAGCTCCTGGTTTACACAGCCCTGACCTGGCAGGTTTGCGGGGTGCTGGGCAGGGGCAGAACTGTGAGGAACGGAGAGAAATAACGTGTTTAAGGCGGGTCCAATCAGCATCACAGAATGGAAAGTGGAGGTGGCAGTCCGATGTTCTCAGGGCAGGAAAGCATTCCAGTCTCAGCGATTCTGTCTTCCCAGAGGAGCCACTTGTCTTGGGCTGAGATTTTCAGACCTCTCTCCTGACTCACACCCAGTTCCAAGGGCATAAACTCGCCCCGTGTTCCAAGTGCTGCCAAGGACCCTGCAGAAAGCAGGACTCACTCTCTGATGCCCACGTGTGGGAAGGTGGGGACTGTTTTGTGAGTTAGTCATGATAGCTTGAGGTTTCCTAGATGTCTGCACTGATGTGTCCCCTGGGGAGAAAAAGCTGCCTTTAGCAAACTGATGGGTGTGGAGTGTGGACGGTCATCATCCTCCGTTCCTGTCACAGGGTTCATTCCAAGAGCCGAGGGTCTGTTTCTATTACATTTGCTATTTTGGGTGATCTTCCCAGCAGCTCCATTTCAACAGCCAGGAGGGGTTCCTGCAGGTGGGGATCCTCCAACATGGAGCAGGCAGCCTGGGACGTGCTGGGTCTGCAGGCCCCTCCCCGCCTGGGTGCTGCTCCTGGAGAGCCACCTCTCCTGACCTGCACCCCGCAATTCCTGTAGCCTCCGACTCTTCCTGCGTGTGGGGACAGGAGCTGCAGGTCGGGGGGGTCCCGGCCTCTGAAGCCGCTGACCAAGGGAGCCGGGCCTTGGCCTCCAGATGGGCCTCAACTGAGTGGCCCTGGCCAGCTTGCCAGAGGAAGCACTTGGATTAGCACACGTCCTCTCCCTCTGTGATGTTACAAGCAGACTGGGTAAGTACCTTAGGACATCTGGTGTGTGTGTGTGTGTGTGTGTGTGTGACGCACCTGGAGAGCGGATGGGGTCAGAAGTACGTTCTTGGACTATTTGTTTTTTCCCAAATTTCTTTCCTTCTCCTTCTTTTTGAAAAGTATGAGTCTGGGTAACAAAATGCTTCCTGATAACTGGGGTAATTTGACCTTGAAATCCTAAGGTAAAGTGAAATGTGCTTGTCACATGTCTGGCTGCCTTTACCTGGAAAACTTGTCTGCCATTCACGGATTCCCTTAGCCCATACTCACCGAGAACTGCTCTGTGTTGTGCCCCTGTTCTGATAATGGGGATAAATGCTGAGTAAGACGCCAGGTCATTCCTAGGAGCTCACCAGGAAAGATGGTGGACATGGTGAGTGCCTGCCAGCATTCTGTTCCCCTCATACGAGTACACTTCCCAAAGGAAGTCCCGCTTCCCAAAGCTTGGGTAGAATGTCCAGATGATTAGTTGTGGTCAACAGGTGTGAGTGGGAGTCAGGTCGCTCAGGCGGAAGGTTTATGTGCTGGGGTGAGGCTCTCCCACATCTCGTCTCTTGACACCTGACACCCCTGGGTCTTCTGTCTGAGGGACTGAATGGAGCCTTGCCCAAGGAACTTCCCTTTAAACATTTGTCATTCAAACCAACCAACCAATAAACCAAACTCCCCAATATTTATAATGTAGCTGGCAGAAATCTCAGTTGGAGAAGGACCACTGAATTCTATTCCCCAGCTGTACCCTAATAAATTTGATCTTTCCCCTATTTTTAGACATTTGGATTGTTTCTAAATTTTGGCAGTCTAAATAATATATTATTGAACATCATTACATAAATCATTGTGTCTCATTTTTTTCTTTATGATAAATTTCTAGAAGGGGAATTATATTGTCAAAGGGAATAAACATTGTAAAGACCCTTGTTATCTATTTACAAATTCCCACTAGAAAAATTTATAACCCTACCAGCTGTTCTTCACTAACAATATGCATTAGGGTTTTAAAATTTATTGACCAACTTGATGAATAGTGTACCCAAGTTATTTCTGTTTTAGTTTGTTAAACAGTGGCTGAAGCCCTTTCTATCTGTTGATTCGCCTTCTTTCCGTTGCACCAGTTACCCACTGCCAATTAGTGAGGACCTACTGTGTGTCAGACATTAATTTAGAGTTCATGACATGCCTGAGCGAGTCCAATCATTTCCTTTTGTGGAGGTGCAGAGAGGCCACGGGCATCATGGCGGCCCAGCCAGGCCAGTGTGGACAGATGATCCTTTCTTCTGGAAGGACTGGTGTTCCTGTGGGAATGTCCCTTCCACAGATCCCTTGAGCGTATTTATAGCCAACACTTCCCTATGTCAGGTGTTCTTTCATCTTTATTATTATGTATTTATTTAATTGAAGCGTCTTTGTTTTTTAAACAACTTTGAGGTATGACTTACACATGGTATGATGCACGCCTATGAAGCTTACAGTTGGACAAGTGTTGAGAAACTTGTACACTCGTGAGACCCACCCCACAGTGAAGACAGAGAACGTGCCCATCACCCCCAGAAGGGCCCTTCGCAGGGAGAGTCCCCACCCCAGTTAGCTGACTTCAGTAGTGACACCTGACAGAGTTCAGGTGTTCAGAAAGAACACCTGACATAGCTTCTAGAAGCTCACAGCAAAGGGATCTTTTCCATTGTGCTCTGAGCTTTGCCTCTGCTCTTGCATGAACCAGTCCTTCTCTCTTGCTCTGCTCTGTGGGGTGGGACGGGGCATCCCGCGGACCCTGTCCCCACAGACACTGGTCTCTGTACCTGGTCTTCCGTGGGTCTCTCAGGCTTTGTCAGTCTTGCTTCCGAGAATCCTGCCCCCACAGATGCAGACGGCGTCAGCTGCTTCCTCTCTGGGGCTGGCACCGGTGGGTGCTGGTGCCGTGGGGAGCATAGGTTGGAGCAGTGAGGGGGTGGCCTCTGCCAGAGGGATCCAGGGAGCGGCCCTGACGCCCCTGCTCCTTCCGGTGTCTGGGGAAGCCACACCTAGAACAGGGTGTGGGGGGGTGGGGATTGGCTGGGATCAGTCTGGGGAGGGAGGACGGGACTGGGGAGGTCAGGGGCAGCTTGTGTGGAATGAGGGACATTTTATGAGTGTCCACCATGAGGATCACAAAGGACTGTGTTCCTCATACCTGTTCCCACCCACCACCTTCCTGGTTGTTGGGAGAGAAAGACGGGCTTGGAGCAAAAATACAAAGTTATTTACTTCCGTACAAACCAGAAGTACTTCTAGGCAGCAATTCTATTATCTCTCCTCACGATGCTGCCTGGCCCTCACCAGCCCTGTCCTTGCTCCCCGTGCCCCCCTGTGTTTGAGGTGTAGACACACCTGCTTGGAGAGACCGTCTGGTGGAGAGAAAATGTTCTCCCTGGATTCACGTTCACTTTAACCCCATTTAAATCTGAGCACCAGTGCTCGCGGATCGCGGATCAGCGGCTTGCGGCAGCGTGCGAACTCTGAACACCTGACCTCGGGCACCAGCGTCAGCAGGGGGCATGGCGCTGTGGCCGGTCACCCCGAGCCCTGGGGCTCCTCGTGTTCTGGCCAGTGTGCTGAGAGGTCACGCCCTCACCTTTGCGCTGTGCTGCTCTGGGTCTGCAGATGCGGCAGAGGGCCCCGTGGGCAGCCGGCCTCGGTGGGACGAGCTCGTGGCAGCCCACCTGCATGGCTTCAAGCCCCTCTCTTCCACCGGTGGGGGCGCGGGGTCTCCTCAGCTGAGGGGCAGGGGCAGGGCAGCGACAGGAGAGCTTAGGGAACATGGCTGAGGACAGAAACACATGCGGTTTCCCCGCGTGCTGTCCCCCTCAGGCTGGCGGCAGCGGTGGACCCCGACTGCTGATGGAGACAGCCCTGGCACTTGTCACCACATAGACGGCGGGGGGACTACAAGACTTGCTCCCAGTGGAGCTGGGACAAGGCCTGTCCGTTCTCCACGTCCTCCTGAAGGGAGCGGTGAGCCGCAGTCCTGGTCATGCAGGGCCGGGAGGGAGACAGCGAGGTGGACCCTGATGCTGCCCACAGCCCAGGGGGACCTGCGGGGTCAGGACAAGCTGGCCGGCACGTGAGACCAGAGCGTACAGACGTGGGGACCTGAGGACTCGCGGAGGCCGCTTGAGTCCACGCAGCAGACAGTGTCACAGCCCACGTTCGAGGCCCTTAGCCCCAAACTAAACACCTGCCCTCAAGCTACTTCCACCTGACACTGAGGTGAAGTCTGAACGATTGTCCAACTAATTTGAAAAGACTTTAAAATCAATCAGAGCCTGGGGCACCTGGGGGGCTCCGCCGGTGAAGCATCTGCCTTTGGCTCAGGTCATGATCCCGGGGTCCTGGGACCAAGCCCCACATCGGGCTCCCTGCTCAGCCGAGAGTCTGCTTCTCCCTCTGCCTCTCTCTCTGCCCCTCCCCTGCCCTCCCCCACCCCACCCCCCTGTGCTGATGCTCACGCTCTCTTGCGCTCTTTCTCTCAAATAAATAAATAAAAATTAAATCAGAGCCTAAACTCAACCTTATGGTACGGTTTCAGACCTTATGGCTCAAATTATCAGATTCCAATGATTCAATTAACCTGTTACTACAAATGACCTTTTGATGTCGTGCTAGACCTTCCATGGAGGTAAAAGCCATATTACGCCAGACAGAGAAGATTCAAGAGCAGGTGCTCCAGCCGTGAGCGGGCAGGTGTCCATGGCCGTGTCCGGGCGCGGCTGTGTGGAGGCTCCTCCTGTCACTGCAGCCTCTGTAGGGCAGACTCCGCACAGCGGCGGCCCCTGGGGTGGCCCCAGCGGGCCCGGCCTGCTCTTCTCCTGCAGAACCTCCCACGCCCCGCCAGGAGCAGGCTCCCAGGGGTTCTGGGGGCGCTGCCCTGCAGGCAGCTCCCGTGAGACGCATCTCACCCAGTTCCAGTTGACGTTTCTGAACTTTCCCCCATACCACGTGGCTTCCTGGTGGCCAGCAATCCTGTTTAAACATCTTTTCAAGACTATTTCTTTTCTTTTTTTTTTTTTATAAAGATTTTATTTATTTATTTGACAGAGAGAGACACAGCGAGAGAGGGAACACAAGCAGGGGGAGCAGGAGAGGGAGAAGCAGGCTTCCTGTGGAGCAGGGAGCCTGATGTGGGGCTCAATCCCAGGACCCTGGCACCATGACCTGAGCCGAAGGCAGACGCTTAATGACTGAGCCACCCAGGCGCCCCAAGACTATTTCTAACACGTTACCAGAGATTCACTTCACAGAGCCTCTGTACTGTGCTAATCTTGGATTCTAAGTGGGAGACATGATTTCCATTTTGTCAACAGGGAAACTGAGGCTGGGATCTGTACTGGGTCTGTGTGCTTGTCACATGTCCTGTGCCCACCTGTGCCCTATCCATGAGGACTCTCCCTCTGCCATCCGGAGGCTCCCCTTCATCTGCTAACTCACCCCTCTGGGAGTCTGCCCGGAACTGCTCAGGTGCAACCAGGGGCCTGAGGCCACGTCCTTCACAAGGTCATAGAGCTGGTGCTCCCCCTAGGTCGTGAGCTCTCTGCAGGTGAGCTGTCTATCTGCTGCCTGTCATCTGGTAGCTTCTTTTTTCCTTTAAATTTAAATTCAGCTAGCCAGCATATAGTACATCATTAGTTTCAGATGTAGTGTCCAGTGATTCATTAGTTGAGTGTAACACCCAGTGCTCATCACATCACATGCCCTCCTTAATGCCCGTCACCCAGGT
>NW_027712091.1:0-330 GCF_054177405.1 Leptonychotes weddellii | reverse complement strand
GCAAGAAAACAAAACAACTAACAAACTGCCTCCCACGTGGTTAAGAACAAAAAGTCTCCTTAACTCAACTATCGCCCCAGAAAGAAATGCACACATATACACAGTGTGCCACGGGGTGAAATGATGTCAGAGGAAAAACCAACCTTTTAAATACAGGTGACTAATTCAAGTACGTTCTTGTGAACTTGGGATTCCTTTCGTGTGACGCTAAGAATACTGAGCCAGGGTCTCGCCACAGTCGGTGTGTAGTGGCAGCCCATCCAACTCTCGCATACCTGAGATCCCGTGATTGGACTGACCGAAAACATTCACACCAGCTGACGGTCACTT
>NW_027712090.1:0-330 GCF_054177405.1 Leptonychotes weddellii | reverse complement strand
TGCACCACACGGCGCAGAAAGTACATGAAGATGGGGACTCTTCCCGTCCCGTAGCGGGTTACTCCGTATTTATCCCTCCTGCCCGGAGGTCCCTGGGTGTGGGTGTTGGCACATTCCGGCACCGGTTTTCTGCCAGTCATTTCTCTGAGACGGGTGGAGGGCAGTATGACTCAGAAAGGCATTTCCAACGTCACCCTGTATCTGTCCGACATGTTGGGAAAATGCTCATAAATACGAGAGCCCACGCCCCGCTATTTCCTGCGGCCGTTCTTCTGCCAGGCTCCCCTCTGGGGCACCCGTCCCCTCGCCTCTGCGGTCCCAGGCCTCCTC
>NW_027712089.1:0-330 GCF_054177405.1 Leptonychotes weddellii | reverse complement strand
CAGATAAAACCAGACATTCTGACTTTTCTTCCGTGGGTCATAAACTAATATATATTTCAGAATTCAGCTTTAAATACTTGGCATTATTGATCCCTTTGTTTTACTTTGTAAACCAGAGAGAGGGAGAAAAACCTAGTTTCATTAGAAATTAAGTACAATTATTATATACATGTTTCACCATTCTACAGTGTAAGCTCTGTTTACTTAGATTTTCAATTATGAGAACTGGGTTATCTTAGTTACATATGCTTCTCATTCTAAAGAACTTTTTTTTTTTTAATTTATTTTTTTTTATTCTTATGTTAATCCCCATACATTACATCATTAGTT
>NW_027712088.1:0-330 GCF_054177405.1 Leptonychotes weddellii | reverse complement strand
GGATCGAGTCCCGCATCGGGCTCCCTGCTCGGCGGGGAGTCTGCCTCTCTCTCTGACCCTTCCCCCTCTCATGCTCTCTATCTCATTCTCTCTCTCAAATAAATAAATAAAATCTTAAAAAAAAAAAAAAGAGTTTTGTACTGAATGAACCTATTTTAATTACCTGTTTGTGAAATACCTGAGCATGGAAATTTTAGTCTTTTAAAAATAGATGTGGAAAGGGCGCCTGGGTGGCTCAGTTGGTTAAGCGACTGCCTTCGGCTCAGGTCATGATCCTGGAGTCCCTGGATCGAGTCCCGCATCGGGCTCCCTGCTCGGCAGGGAGTCTGC
>NW_027712087.1:0-330 GCF_054177405.1 Leptonychotes weddellii | reverse complement strand
GGGGTCCTGGGATCGAGCCCCGCGTCGGGCTCCCTGCTCCGCGGGAAGCCTGCTTCTCCCTCTCCCACTCCCCCTGCTTGTGTTCCCTCTCTTGCTGTATCTCTCTCTGTCAAATAAATAAATAAAATCTTAAAAAAAAAAAAAAGTGCTTTGCTTGTATTTACTTCTTAATCCTTATACAGTCCCACGAGGGAAAGGCCACGATTAGCCCCTTGTCAACAGCAGGGAAATTGAGGCCCAGAGAGATGAAACCATTTGCCCAAGGTTACACAGCTTCCGGGAAGGGGCAGAGGCGGGTTCTGGGTGGCGGCAGCCTGGCTCCAGAGCCTG
>NW_027712086.1:0-330 GCF_054177405.1 Leptonychotes weddellii | reverse complement strand
TGCATACGTGGGAAATTAGGAAGGGACCACGCGTGCCCAAGGAAAGGCTCAGAAAAGACCTGAGAAGACGTTCAGTTTACACCTCAGGCTGGTCCTCGGCACAGAGACAGCCCGCAACCATCAGAAGAACGATGACAACCAAACAGCAAACCCTGGGGAAGGGGGAGAATCTGATTTCCAGAGTTACCACGTCATGAGATTCGAATGTCCGGTGGTCAGCCAAAAAATCACAAGCACAGAAGGAAACAGGAGAGTCTGGCCCACTGAAAGGAAAAAGAGAACTGAACAGAATCTGTCCCTAAAAAAGACCTGAGGTCAGATCTACTAGAC
>NW_027712085.1:0-330 GCF_054177405.1 Leptonychotes weddellii | reverse complement strand
TAGCATTGACATCTTCACAATATTTGTTCTTCCAATCCATGAGCATGGACCGTTTTTCCATTTCTTTGTGTCTTCCTCAATTTCTTTCATGAGTATTTTATAGTTTTCTGAGTACAGATCCTTTGCCTCTTTGGTTAGATTTATGCCTATGTATCTTATGGTTTTGGGTGCAATTGTAAATCACAAGGATCACAAGGATCTAATTTTACCTTTTGTCCATACAAAAAGACATTTTCCTAACATGATCTACTAAGCTGTCACTTCCTCATTGCTTTGGGGTGACAATATTATGATTTATCAAATTCCTGTATACACATGTCTATATTTGAG
>NW_027712084.1:0-330 GCF_054177405.1 Leptonychotes weddellii | reverse complement strand
TGTTTCAGACAGGACAATACCGTGGGCTTAGGAGTCAAGCCCTCTGAGTTCTCTATTATTAGCTTAGATTCCTGTAATATGGGGATAGAAATTGTACCTCCCCCCATAGGGGTTTAATAAGGATGAAATGAAGTCATGCACGTACGGCACTTAAAGTTTGACACGTAGGCACCAGCTGTGGATAATTACTAATAACCAGGAGTTAATAGCTGATGAAGATGGACAAAATATAGCTTACTGCAGTGGGGGATTTTTAATTTATTTGTTTTGTAGTTTTATAGTTTTATTAACCCAAATGCGATGTGCACGTAAGCTGTCTTGCTTTCTTCA
>NW_027712083.1:0-330 GCF_054177405.1 Leptonychotes weddellii | reverse complement strand
TGATGCTCCAGAGGTGAAGAGGGGCTTCTGTAACCAGATCTACCAGGGCAGCGCTAAGCCCTAAACTCAAATCTGCCTTTGCCATATTGCATTTCTCAGAGTCGACACCTCAAAAAGCTGTACATGTTGAAGCTTACACTTAGATAAACTATTTCAAAGCAAACATGTTACTACTCACTGAAAAGAAAAAACTATTGATTCCCAGCCACCTATGACTTAGCATTCATTACACTTATCAAGCCAAACCATCAGCAGTATAATTAAATTTTGGCTTACCTCTAGCCAGAAAAAAAAAAGTCCTATAACATTTGGACAAACAATGATTTCCTC
>NW_027712082.1:0-330 GCF_054177405.1 Leptonychotes weddellii | reverse complement strand
TTTCCCAACACCATTTGTTGAAGAGACTGTCTTTGTTCCATTGGACATTCTTAGAAAGGCTTTTTTTAAGGATGGGGAAAATAAATCTCTTGCTGTTTCCTTTAATAGTTTATTATTTCATTTTTTACATCGATATCCTTGATTCCTTTGGAATTTATTCTGGTGTACAGCATGATGTCAACTTCCAACTTTTTAAAAGGTATTTTTATTACTGTCTTAAATAGCCAGCCTCATACTATGGAATTTCTATGTATATATAAATTTATTTTAATACACATACATGGTGGTTTTTGGTTTCTCTATTTATGAAACATTACTTCACTGTTTTAA
>NW_027712081.1:0-5778 GCF_054177405.1 Leptonychotes weddellii | reverse complement strand
CAGGAAGGGAAAGATGAAGGGGGGGAAATCGAAGGGGGAGACAAACCATGAGAGACTATGGACTCTGAGAAACAAACTGAGGGTTCTAGAGGGGAGGAGGGTGGGGGGATGGGTTAGCCTGGTGATGGGTATTAAAGAGGGCACGTACTGCATGGAGCACTGGGTGTTATAAGCAAACAATGAATCATGGAACGCTACATCAAAAACTAATGATGTAATGTATGGTGATTAACATAACATAATAAAAAAATTAAAAATAAATAAAAGGTAGAACCTAGGGGCGCCTGGGTGGCTCAGTCGTTAAGCGTCTGCCTGCTTCTCCCTCTCCCACTCCCCCTGCTTCTGTTCCCTCTCTCGCTGTGTCTCTGTCAAATAAATAAATAAAATCTTTAAAAAAAAATAAAAGGTAGAGCCTAATGAATTGTTGAACACTACATCAAAAACTAATGATGTACTATATGCTGGCTAACTGAACATAATAAAAGAAAGAAAGAAAGAAAAACAAATAAATGAAATGTATTCCAGATATAAATTAAATAAATAAATAAATAAATAAATAAATAAATAAATAAATGGTAGAGCCATCTTTTATCAGAACCGCCAACGCAGACCACATTTGCACCAAAACCATGAAAAAGATAGCCTGGGTCATCACTGAGAAGTACTACTCGTGCTTGGGCAATGACGTCCCCACCAACGTGTGTGATGGAGAGTGCCATATTTCCCAGCAAGAAGTTCTGCAACCAGATAGCAGCCTTTGCCACACATGAGTTGAAGCAGATTCAGAGAGGCTCGGTAAGAGGTATCTCCATCAAGCTACAGCAGGAGGAGACAGAAAGCAGAGATAATTGTGTGCCTGAGGTCTCAGCCCTGGATCAGGAGATCACTGAAGTAGAGCCTGACACTAAGGAAATGTTGAAATTCTTGGGCTCTGGTAGTATATCCAACCTGCAGGTCACTCAGCCTACAGTTGGGATAAATTTCAAATACTATGTGGAGCTGTTTGAATCTTTCTGCTGTGTTGTAAATCTTCAATAATCCTTGGACAACAAAAAGCAAATCCATAAGAACTAAAAAAAATGAAAGAGCCAACAGGATTTGGTAGGTGACTAGAAGTAAGGAGTGAGGGGCAAAAGAAAAGAAGAAAAGAGAGAAATAAAGGAAAATGCTCAGGTTTCTTCTTTGGGCAACTAGATGGCTGGTGATAACCTTTACCAGGACAGGGGGCACAAAGGCAGAGCAGGTTTAAGGCAGAAGCTGATGGGCTTAGGTTTAGGTTTAGGGTTGAGTTTAAAGTGTACAAGGGTCATCCAGATGGAGATGATCTGTAGGTAACAGCAAACCATCACATCTTTTTCCATTTCAACTGTGGACCACAGTCCTGCCTCCCCAAGCAGCAGAGCTGTCTATGAACCAACCAATAAGTGCCTTGAGTACCACCTGCTATCTAGAGTATTATTAGCCTCTTGTTTTAATAACCAATACATTTAAATTTTCTTCCCCTCCAAAATGCATCCTAAGTGAGAACAGGATGTGGGTGTAACCAACAGATAATTATATACATACTATGAAAGCTGTTTAAAATGAGACCATTCTTACTCAATTGATAGAAACTTTCAAACCCAAATCAAATTTTTGCTCTTTATTTTGCTACCACCAACAAGGATGGAGGGTCCATTTTTTGTAAAGTCATCCTGTCATAATGTTCTTCACAAAAACTAAACATTAAGGAACGGAACACAAGTTATTTGAATTTTATTCTTGAAAAGAAAATCCTAAACTTCACAACATCAAATCAGATTTCTTAATCTGAGAATGTAGCCAGTTTAGAATCAGAAAACATTATAGCTAGAACATTTAAATAAGTGGCTATTTTTCATTCAGAAATCCCTACATACAAGGTTCTTTTCAACAAATTTTGGCCAGTGTTGGAAGATATGTAAGTATAGTTCTGGTCTCCTCCACAAGGGTCAAGTAGCAGCTGCAGGGGAGGAAATGGTGAAGTTTTTTCAGGTGTAAGCTTCTCCCAGGTGGGAGCTGCTTTCCATGGAAGGAGGGATGGCCAACCCCAGGACAGAACCTCTAGTGGGACTACAACTTTGAAGACTGAGAAAAGCCACAGCCCACCTAATCGAAAGGAACCATATGTATTGAGAGGGATTGAAAAAGTCCACTTCCTCCAGGAAGCCTTCCTTCATCCTACTCAGACTGGTTTAGATGTGTGCTAAATTTGCTCACATAGAATCCTGGGCATTTCTGCCACAGCACTTGACACCCCTTATTAGAAACATCTGTTCCAGTGACCATTCCTGTACTACACACACTGATGTGCAATGTGAGGACAGAAACTATGTCTTGGATAATTGTATCTCCCTAGTGTCAGGCACAGTAGATATTCAGTAAAATCTGATTAAAAAAATAGTGAATGCCCTACACACATTTCTCAGGCAGCTCTATCATCAATAAAGACACTTGAATGTTTAGAGTTAAATACAAATAAGCATGTAATTTTATAAAATCTTATTGACTCTTAGCTCTTCTACTAACACAAAACCCAGCTCCCTGAAGTTATTTTTAAGAAGGTCTTGTTTTAGGGGTGCCTGGGTGGCTCAGTCGTTAAGCGTCTGCCTTTGGCTCAGGTCATGATCCCAGGGTCCTGGGATCGAGCCCCACATTGGGCTCCCTGCTCCGCAGAGAGCCTGCTTTTCCCTCTCCCCCTCCCTCTGCTTGTGTTCCCTCTCTCGCTGTCTCTCTGTCAAATAAATAAATAAAATCTTTTAAAAAAAAAGGTCTTGTTTTAAATGTGCCCCCAAATAAATGTGGTTTTGTTTTCAGTCAGCCACTGCATGAAATTTGTCTTTTCTCCTCTGTCCTCATCCACCTCCACAGGGCACCATTCATACCTCATTTAATTCAAATATATTTATCCAGTGCACACTCTATGGCAAGCACTGTGCTTAAAGCAGTATATGCAGCATTGAACATGATAGAACTAGGCTCATGCCCTCATAGAGCTTATAGTCTGGTGTCCACCACTCACCTTCAAAACTAAAGAGTCTGAGAATGCCACATGGGCATAATATATTTTTATCTTTAAGCTCTTGAAAACATAATACACTGATAAGGCAAGCCCAGGCTAATTCAGGAACATCTGGAGGCTTGCTGTCTAGAGTTAAATAACAAGTCTGCTTAAGTATTTTAATTTTCCCAAGGCAACTGAGAACTGATCAGTCCATAGGGATCCATTCTGAGGCACATCCAAATTTCCTTTCGCCTGCCTTCAACATGGGCACCTGGACAGGCATATCCCACCCTGACTGCCATCTCAGAATAGCCAAAGGGAGATTAACGATGTCATGCAGCATCATGCCTGCTCATACCTCAATTGCCTGCTTATGAGACACCCTTGTGTGAATTAGGGAAAGGCACCCCCTCTGGGCAGATGCATTAGGAAAAGAGGCATCCCTTCCTCCCCAGCAGATGTAGCCCCACTCAGGGGTGCACAGCTGGATAGGAGGAACTCAGCCAGGATTTCAATCCCAGCGTGCCCCCTCAACATAGTTCCAGGCCAAAGCCCTGCTACCAGCTCCCTGGCCCATGCCCTGGGTGCAAAATGCATTAGTGCGTTTATATTGTATGTGTTTTAAATTATCCTTATAACTAAGGAAAACAATTTTTCTGTGAAGTTACTGAACTATATGGAAATTCCTTCCTAAAACCCAGCAGCAGCCATAGTAACTTTAAACATGATTCAAAGGCATTAAACTTTTTCCAAGAATGCACCTTATTTCTGCCAAATAACTCTGTAACTCTTCAAAACCTGTGGCTTCAACTGAGCTCTGGGCAATTCAGAAATGGAAAATGAGCACAGTCTCCAGCCGTGTGGTTTAGGACTAAAGCCTTGCACATCCCTGGACAAATATCAAGGTCAGTGTTCCCACAACTTGCCAAAGTCATATCACTAAGGAAGTGCAGTCTAATAGTTTTTGAGTCTTTCAGAGTTTAGATTCTCAATAAGTCATTTTTCTCAAGTAGCAAGTCAAGAAATCCCCTCGTCCTAGCCATATATTATATTAAAATAACCCACTCCCTGTACCCTTTGGGTTCAGCTACTTCCAAATAAACTGTAAACTAGTAACAGTTCAAAGCACAAGCATAAGGAAAACACACAAACTTAGTCATTTGTTCCATCACATCATTCAGTAAACCTCACTTGAAATGTGGCCCTCATGGCAGCTGGGGTAGCCATGCCCCTTTGAGATCTAGATAGGACCGGTTCAAATCCCAATCTGGGTCTTGTGGAAAGTCCAGGCTCTCCTGAGATTTCTGCAAACGGAGCAGGGCAGTGCTCACAGCCCCTTCAGCTGATTCCCAGCAGCCCTGGCCATCCATTCTGCCCCCCTGGGCTTGTTTTTTATCCTGGCCCTGGTGTGATTCACTTAGGACCAGCACTTTCACATGGGACCCCAAGACGTGAACACAAGGCTGCCATGGGGAGACATTACAGGGCTGCCCTACATCAACCGACACTCACGTAGACAACTTGTTCTCAAAGGTCTCTCGGACACTCAGCACTGGGCATATCTCACTACCCACACCTAGCCTGGGATATCCTGGCCTTGCTCACGCCTCTCCCTCCTTCTCCTCTCCCCCCTTTCCTGTCACCACCACACCCTACGTCCAGATTTTCCACACAATTTGAGGTGAGCCATTCAGCCCCTCCTTCCCAAGTCACCCTAGTCCCAACTTCAAGTAAACCCTTCAAGGGGCTCAGCTGAACAAACAGGCCATGTACTCTTTCAACAGAGGCCTTGACTTACAGTTGTTTTTTTTAACAATATTCACCATTCTTGAAGATAGCTGTGATTTCAAAGAGCCATTTCTCTTTGCTTTTGCTTTTCTAATAAATGATGCAATGGAAATCAGGTAGTTGAACCTCCTTCTTCAGCTTGAATAAACAGTGGAAACCTTTTTTCCCTCCCTTTAATTGCAGGTGTTTGGTCTATGGTCAATGCATTCAAATTTTCCAAGCTAAGAATAAGGTTCCCAAATCACTAACTGGCAGGTGGTTTAGCCTTACTGGTTTATTGAGCTAGCTACTTAGGCTTAAAGACAGAAAGAGTTTTAATATAAAATCTCGTTCAGCCCATGGTCCAAAATCTGACAGGCCCATTCAGTTGATAAGCTCTGTGTTAGGCAGCCTGTCTCAGTGGCTCATGCCCGCCTCGATATTCAATGGGTTACTCAAGGCAAAGGACGGGCCTTGTTTACTTTTGTGGCTCCTTTGGCTGACAGTCATTTTGCTTTTTCCTCCAATTCTTCTCTGCTATCCCTACTCAAACATCAAAAGCAGAAAGGAGGCAGATTCTAATTTTCTACATTCTCTGAAAAAATGAAAAGGAACACTCTCTTACCTTGTGTGAGTGTATAGTCATACACATACATATGCATATATGTGTATGTTTGTGTATATACATTTTTTCATAGACTCCTAGAGCTCATCATAGTAATACCAAACCCTGACAGCATATTAGAATTACCTCAAGAGCTTTTTTAAAAAGACATGTGCTACTATGGAAAGAGCCAAGATGTCCATCAACAGATGAATGGATAAAGAAGATGTGGTATATAAACACAATGGAATATTATGCAGCCATCAAAAAAAGAAATCTTGCCATTTGCAATGGCATGGATGGAACTAGAGGGTATTATGCTGAGTGAAATAAGTCAATCAGAGAAAGACAAGTATCATATGATCTCACTGATATGAGGAATTCT
>NW_027712080.1:0-330 GCF_054177405.1 Leptonychotes weddellii | reverse complement strand
GGCGCGGCCAGACTGGAGGAGGTACTCCGAACTATTGTTACTCCAAGTAGACTCTTCAGAGCAGGTTTCCAAGATGCAGCACTTAGTCAATGCTCAGACTGTGCCAGTGAGCAGAACCAGGACTGCTGAGACTCAGTCTGGAAGCATATGTCCCTCGTGAAATCAGGTGACTGACTCAGGATCCAGCAGAGTGAGAATTAATTACATAGGACTGAATGAATGGATTAAGGAAATTCATTGTGGTTATTTGTTTTGAATATCGATGGCATTATTTTCAATGTTCTACTTGTATGGATATAGGAGGAAACCTGATTTCTTTCTCCTTAAACT
>NW_027712079.1:0-330 GCF_054177405.1 Leptonychotes weddellii | reverse complement strand
CTAGGCAAGTGGGGAATCCATAGGGCAGGCTGTCAGGAAGGGCAGGCTGGAACTCTCTGGAATGGGCTTTACGACCTGCAAGCAAAATTTCGCCTTCTGGGAAGCCTCTTCTGCTTTCGGGTCCTTTTAATTGAATAAGGCCCACTCAAGTGATCTTATAATCTCTTTACTTACAGGCAGTTGATTAGGGCCTTTAATCATATCTAAAAAATACCTTCACAGCAACACCTAGATAAGTGGTTCTGAGTAACTGGGAGCCACAGCTTAGCCAAGCTGACACATCAAAGACCATCGGATTCAGTTTTCCAAAGTAGAATTACTGAGTAAAGG
>NW_027712078.1:0-330 GCF_054177405.1 Leptonychotes weddellii | reverse complement strand
GTGCAGTAAGATTCAATTTTTGTCAAAAAGAAAAGCATTTATATAAAGTAACGTATGAAATTCAATAGTGTTACTTCTGGGAATTGTGATTACAGCGTATTTTTCTTTTTGCGCCTCTATGATTTCTTCATGCTTCTAATCTACTGGCCTAGTAACCCTATCAGAGAATGGTCCATGTTTTTATGGGTCATAGTAATTAATTCTTGTTTCCTAGAGGACATAATGTAGGGGGTCTGTCTTCTGGCTCCTTTCTTGGCTCATCTAGACTTTCTGACTGCCTATCTAGCGAGCCATCTTTCCCTCGGTGTGTCCTCCTATCCTCGAGGAAAG
>NW_027712077.1:0-330 GCF_054177405.1 Leptonychotes weddellii | reverse complement strand
GTGGTGGTCTTAGCCAGCCTCCTGTTTGTCAACCCCGTCTGAAGACCAGTGTCTATGGAAGAAACAGTTACAGACTTAACGGCAGCAAAAACACCCCAAGCACCCTCCAAATTAAGTATTTACGTGTTATCAGGTGCCATAAAATCACTTACATTTTCAGAGTTCTGCAGGATCTCTCTGGGAAGTCAGTGTGAGGTCGATAAACAGGTCGTTTCTGAAATGAGGTGAAGAGTAAGAACTGGCTTTGAAAATGAAGTGACAGAGCAGGGGGGTTGTCCGCTGTCCTCGGTCTGCTGTCCCCACCTCCCGGGCAGGAAGCGTCCTGGGGCG
>NW_027712076.1:0-330 GCF_054177405.1 Leptonychotes weddellii | reverse complement strand
GAGCAGAGCAAAGACCGTTTCCTTCCATGTCTGCTCACCAGCCTCTCCTCCAAGCCCTGCCCCTCACCCCTCTGTAGAGCCTGCCATTCTGACAGTGATGAGACCCTCCCTTCCTTGTGCCCTGTAGCCCCTGCCCACGCCTCATATGGGCCTTTCTGACAGTTTTGACCACCCTACTCTAACGACCAGCATGCATATCTGTCATCCCACCACGACTGGGTTTCTCAAGGGCAGCCCCTCATGGTGCCTGAGAGAGGGGCTGATAAGTGTTTGAGAAATGAAAGAGGGACTAAGTGAACAAAAATTCCTCAAGGGGGCTTCCTAAAGCAG
>NW_027712075.1:0-330 GCF_054177405.1 Leptonychotes weddellii | reverse complement strand
GTGCTTCGTCTGGTGGGGAGGAGAGATTTTAGTAAACACTGCGTGGGAAGAGGAATGAAATGGCGGCGAATGAGGTTAGGGAATGGGTGTGTGAAATGCCAGGTTGAGCGAGGCCAGGGTGCCTGGGAGCAGCATTCCAACGCCCACCTCTCCACCAGCTGGTGGGAGAAGGCGCTCACCTGCCGAGGGAGGCGGACAGCGCGGAGCACCAGGGCCAAGGGCTGACGGGCCCGGCCGCTCTGGCGTAGCTCTGGGCGCGTGGCCTCTCGGAGCCTCACTCTGGGGCCTGGGTGTGGGATGAAAGGGCAGCTCCTGCCCGGGCCTCCCATT
>NW_027712074.1:0-330 GCF_054177405.1 Leptonychotes weddellii | reverse complement strand
TTTTTTTTTTTAAAGATTTTATTTATTTATTTCAGAGAGAGAGAATGAGAGAGAGAGCACATGAGAGGGGGGAGGGTCAGAGGGAGAAGCAGACCCACCGCTGAGCAGGGAGCCCGATGCGGGACTCGATCCAGGGACTCCAGGATCATGACCTGAGCCGAAGGCAGTCGCTTAACCGACTGAGCCACCCAGGCGCCCCGAATATTTTTTTTCTAAAAGATTTTATTTATTTATTTGACAGAGAGAGACACAGCGAGAGAGGGAACACAAGCAGGGGGAGTGTGAGAGGGAGAAGCTGGCCTCCTGCGGAGCAGGGAGCCCGATGCGGGG
>NW_027712073.1:0-330 GCF_054177405.1 Leptonychotes weddellii | reverse complement strand
TACTTTTACTCTTAATGCAGTCATGCCCTTTTCTTACCAAATGATTTCAGGTGATTTTCCATCACTTGAAACTGAAGAATTTTGAATAGCGATCTCTATTTAGAGAATTTAGATAAAGAATATGAAAAGAGGCAGAGCCTACTGTGCGGACCCTGGTTGACCATGCTGTCCCGGGTGGTTTTTTCTGCGGCCGCCGCAGCGGCCCCCTGTCTGAAGAACGCAGCCCTCCTTGGTCCAGGGGTATTGCAGGCAACAAGGATCTTCCACACAGGGCGGCCAAGTCTTGCCCCTGTACCACCTCTTCCTGAACATGGAGGAAAAGTTCGTTTG
>NW_027712072.1:0-330 GCF_054177405.1 Leptonychotes weddellii | reverse complement strand
TTGAGGAACCTCCATACTGTTTTCCAGAGTGGCTGCACCAGCTTGCTTTCCCACCAACAACATAGGAGGGTTCCCCTTTCTCCACATCCTCTCCAACAACAGATAGCCACTCTGAACAGTGACACCTAATCCGCTGTTGAGGTCCTGCCTCCTTTGTTTTGTGTCTGCAGTGTAGACCCCTGCCCCAGGCCGGAGGTGGAAATCCAAAAATTTCCCTCTAGTTCCACCGAGCATGGATTGGGTTTGAGGATATGTTTACATATACACAAGAGACGGAGACCAGTGACTTCCTAGCTACTCTTAAAAACATCTTTGCAGTGAGGCCTGATT
>NW_027712071.1:0-330 GCF_054177405.1 Leptonychotes weddellii | reverse complement strand
TTGTGGGTGGTCTTGGGTCAAAACCCACAACTTTTATGTTTGCCTAATTCTAGGAATCTTTATAAATTTCATTCTTCAAGAGAGATTATTCTTGAGCATCCATTTATGCACTCAGAAAACGAGTTACTGTGAGATTTCATGTGGAATAAGGCAAACATGGAAATTAAAATATGATTAAGGTTTAGCTTTCAGGATTCTTCTTCACACCCATGTTATTATTAAGAGCTAATGTTGGTAATACCACAAACATATGAAAAAAATCTGAAAGGTGTTGACAACGGCCTAAAGAAATCCCTGAACTTCAGATTCCCCTATGCCAGAAACCAGATA
>NW_027712070.1:0-5779 GCF_054177405.1 Leptonychotes weddellii | reverse complement strand
TCCAGCTGAATTCCTGAGAGGAGACGAAATCCAGGTCTCCTACTCCTCCGCCATCTTGCTCCGCCCCCCTGTTACAGATATATTTTTACCATTGTCTGCCCTTTAACACAGATTCACAATGACTGTATTATGCATTTGAATTTTAAATCATATAGGGAAAAAAAGAAGAGTTATAAACCAAAAGTACAATAATACTGAATTTATATTTACCTATATAGTTTTCTTTGCCAGTGTTCTTTATTTCTTCCTATAACTTTGAGTTATTGTCCAGTGTTCTTTCCTATCAGCCTGAAGAACTCCTTTAGCATTTCTTGTAGGGAGGATTACTGGTAATATACTATCTCAGCTTTTATTTTTCAGGAAATGTCTGAGCTTTTCTTTCATTCTTGAAGGAGAGTTTTGTCAGATACAGCAGTCCTGTTTGACAGTGGATTTTTTTTTTTTTTGACCTTATATATGTCAGTCATCCTACTGCCTCTGACCTCTATGGTTTCTAATGAGAAATCAGTTGTTAAGCTTATTGAGGATATAAGACAAATTGCTTCCCTATTGCTACTTTAAAAAATTCTCTCTTTGTCTTTAGGTTTCAAGAATGTGACTATGTGTCTCAGTGTGGAGATCTTTGAGTTTCCTCTTTGTAGTTCATTGAGCTTCTTAGATATATATTTTCATGACTTTCATCATATTTAGGAAGTTTTTGGCCATTATTTCTTCAAATGTTTTTTCTGCCCTCTTTTGTTCTCCTCTTGGCATTCCTACAATGCAGATGTTGGTAAGCTTGATGGTGTCTAACAGGTCTCTCAGGTTCTGTTTATTTTTCCTTCTTTTTTCTTTTTGCTCCTCATTCTCAATCATTTCATTGCCTATATTCAAGTTTTCTGAGGTTTTCTTCTACCTGCTCAAATCTGCCGTTGAGCTCCTCCAGCAAATTTTTCATTTCAGATAACTTTCAACTCCAGAGTTTGTGTTTGGTTCTCTTCTATAATTTCAATATCTTTACTGATATTCTCATTTTGTTCATACATAATTTAAAAAATTTCCTGTAGTTCTTAGTCCTGAGCATATTTAAGACCATCGATTTATTATCTTTGATTTGTAATTTTAATACCTGGGCTTTCTCAGTGATGATTTTTGTCATTTTTTTCCCCTGGGAATGAGCTATACTTTTCTTTGTATCATTTGTAATACTTGTTGAGAACTGGACAGTCTGAGTTTTATAATGTGGTAACTGGAAATTTGATTCTCTGACATCCTAAGGCGTATTGATTTCTGCCTTTTGAGGGCTGGAGCAGTCTGTTTGTGACTTTTCTAATCCATCTTTTGCAAAACGTATATTCTTTATTTTGTGTTGTCCTTGATATTTCTATTCCATTACATCTGCTCTCCTCTAGTGACCCAATGAAAATTTCTTTAAATATTTGGTTCCGAAAAGACAAAAGAAAATAAAAGGGCACTGGATCTTCGAATCTTCTGACAGAGGTCACTGAGCATTGCCACTGCAGTTGAGAGGGCTGAAACCAAGACAAGCATCTCTGCCAAGTCCCTCAGGACACTCCCCCAGGTACATGGGCAGCCATTCCCATAGCCATGATGGGGCTGAGGAATGGGGAATGGTGGCTGGTTCATGCATCCCACTCTCTTACCTAAGAATTGTGCGTGAAGTTACGGTATGAGTGTACTTTGAAACTAGTGTAAATGGTGTATGTCTATCTATCTAAAATTTCATTTCTTACTTTTTCACCAACCATCATGTTTTTAAAAACTGTGGTAAAATACACATAACACAAAATTTACCATCTTAACTATGTTTAAGTGTACAGCTCAATGGCATTAAGTATATTCATATTGTTGTGAATGTGCACTATCACTACCATCCATTTACAGAATTCTTTTCACCTTCCCAAACTGAAACTCTGTACCCATTTAACTCTAACTCCCCATTCCACCCACCCCCAAAGCCCCTGGCAACCACCATTCTACTTTCTGTCTCTATAAATTTGACTATTCTAGGTACCTCAGCTAAGTAGAGTCATAACAGTATTTGTCCTTTTGTGACTGGCTTATTTCATTTGGTATAATATCCTTCACATCATTCATGTGTCAGAATTTCCTTTTTTAAAGCTGACAATATTCCATTATATGAATATATCACATTTTGTTTATCCATGCATCAGTTGATGGACATTTGGGTTGCTTCTACCTTTTGGCTATTGTGATTAATGCTATTGTGAACATGGGTGCACAAATATCCATCTGAGTCCCAGCTTTCAATTCTTTTGGGTATACACCTGGGAGTGGAATTGCTGGATCATCTGGTAATTCTACATTTAATTTTTTTGCAGAACTACGATATGATTTTCCACAGCAGCTGCATAATTTTGCATTCCCACCAAGAGTGCAGAAGGATTCCAATTTCTCCACTTGTTATTTTTTTTAATAGTAGCCACCCTAATAGGTGTGGCATCATTTTTTCAGAGCCAGACATGTTTCTTCCAACTGCCACATTATACACCAGGAATGTGACTGCACATTATTTTATCCATATTCTCTCCCAGGGTGGACACCCACATTACATCCACCTCCTCCCTGTCATACATAAAGCTGTGGTAACATCTTCACTCATGTCCTCTTTTGAATCTGTGTGAAACTTATTTTGGCATATATGCCCAGGAATAGAATCACTAGATCTCAGTGTACTAGAATATGTGTACTCTTAATTTGACTAAGTCATCAAAGTAAAATCAGATTGCTCTCTGGAATGGCTATACTGGTTTATACTCCTGCCAACAACATATAAGGATTCTCCATCTCCACAATATTTTACCAAATCTTAGCATTATCAACTTTCTATCTTATGCAGTCTTACATGTAAGAATCTAATTTGTGTTTTTTTTCTGATATCTAATTATGTTGAGCATTTCTTCCTATTTTTTTTAACTAGGTGTAATTTTAATTTCAAGTAGTTCACTAAGAAAGCAGGCAAAAAAAATCATAGGTTACAGTTAATTGCACTTCAATTTTCTTTTATCTTCCCCCTCCCCTTTACTCTTTTGGGTTAGTTTCCTGCATTTATTCATTTTTAAACTTTTTGAATCTATGATGAATAATGAGACTTATTTTATTCTAAGACTATATTACATTGTTCAAAAAAGATTATCAAGTTCAAATCATTAAGGAAAGAATTCACTTTCTTGATGTCTTAAAATTTAGCTTGAAAGAGTTTCTTTAACTGTTCATGTTATTAATTTTTTTAAACTTTCTTATTTCAAATATCAAAAATTAGACAAATGAGTTCATGCATTCATTTCATTCAGCAAGTATGCATTATGCATCTACTAGGTACCAGGTGTTGTGCTAGGCATCAGGGCCTCCAAGTTTCAACAATATTAAGGGTTTTTAGATCAGTTGAGATTAAGAAAGATATGCTTTTAGCCGATGTTTTCCTCGTTGATGGGTGAGGATATTGTCATAAATGTGGTCATGTTCATTCTTTGTCTACCATATCAAAGATTAATAAACCTTGAATTATATTGGATAAATTTTCTCTCATGTCATTTCATATTTGTATGTGTTTACATGTACTTGATTGATTTGACTACTAACATGCATAGTATGTATTTTTCCCTCCTATTTCAGGCACCACGTATAGATGAAAAAGTAGATCTTTATTTTATTGCATTAGTTCATGTAGATGGGCATGTCTATTAGCTTTGTGAATTTTTTAATATTGAAAAATCCCTGTTCATATCTTTTGCTCATTTTAATTTTGAGTTGCTGCAGGTTTTGTTTTGTTTTGTTTTGGCTCTGGCAGGATAAGCTCTGATGTTCTGGATATTAATCACTTTTTTTAGACATTGCATATTCTTGTAATATGTGTTTCTTAAGTTTATCCAAAGTGTTTTCCATTAAACAGTTTTTAATTTCAATATAACCAAATTAAACCATTTTTAATCTATGCCTTACATTATTTTATTTTAATTAGCCTTTCTCTGCCCATTGTTCACAAAAATGTTTCTTTTAAATTTTACTCTATGAACTCAAGAATTTTACCTTTCCTGTTTTTCAATCCACCTTGCATCTACCTTTATATGTAGTATTGTTAGGAAGATATTTGTTTTATTTTTCTTCATATAATGGGAGAAATAATCCTTCCATATATTTTCTCCATTTAATTTTCTCTCCATTATCTACTAATCAAGTTGTTCTTTCTTCCTTAATTTGTAATGATATCTTCATCAAATATTTTGTTACCATATACACATAGTTCTCTTTTTGTACTCTGCTCTATTGCATTGCTCTATTTATGTTTATTTGTTTCACCAATGACACAGGTTTTTTAAAATCATAATGACATTTTATAACTTAAATTATATGGAATTGCTAATATTCAATTATTTTTGACCTACAAAAATGGTAATTTCTTGTGGTTTTACCTAACAGTGTATCTTAAATCTGAGCAAAAGTCCCTTCTCTTTGCTTTTTTAAAAAAGCTGTTTATGTGCATTTATTTTGCTATATAAATTCCATATTAAGTTTAATGAATTTCTTTTTAAAACCCAACTAGTGTTTTAATTGAGTTTCATTGACTTTTAGATCAATGTAAGGTAATATACTTTTATAATATCAAGACAGATCATTTAAGAACATGGAATGTCTTCATTTATTCAAATAATTTTTAATGTTCTTTATTAAAGCTTTAAATTCTTCTACACAGAAATATATATATTCTGACTTAATTCATAAATCCTTTACTTTTGTTATTTTGAAAAATATCATTTTACATTTTATTTTGAGTCAGTCTCTACTGGAATGGAGAAATATTGAGTTTTCTAGATTGAGCTTCTATGGAAATATGTTACTGAATTCTCCTATTACTCCTAATTATTTTTCTATTAGAAGTTTGTTGATTCTATTTGTTTTTGTAGATAGATGATAATATTATCTATAAATAGTGATAGTGTTATCTCTTTCTTTCCAATCTTTAAAACTGTGTCCTTCTCTTTCCCTATAACATTAGCCATGACTATGTTGAAATACATCGTAATAGGGAACCCTTATTTGTTCTTAGTCTTAAGAGGAAAATTTAGTTTCTTCATGCTTGCAACCTTTAACATTTGACATTCTCTTTGTACATATTGCCCCTCAAAATGACCTCAGAACATTCAACCAGCTGTCTAATCCAAATCCCCTGTCTTCATGGCTTAAAAGTCACAAGCATTGTTAATTATACTAGAGGTAGGGTGTAGTGTAACTGTTTTTTTTTAACCTTACATATCTCCCTAGTCCCTGTGCTGGTCAAAAATACATCCTTTTTTGTATTTCTATATAAAATAACCAAAATCCTCCTTTCTCTAAATTTTGACACCTCATGAAAAACTGAAAGGAAAAAAATGTGACTTAGTGAAAGGCCCTCTTCATTTCCTAAAAAAGGGAACTCCTTGTTTCTCCCTAACCTGTCAAGGGAGGCATCTTAATTTTCTCAGAGTTATGTTTCAAGTTTCTGCACCAGGACCGGCCTCTAAAATACGTACAATGTTTGTGAGATACTTAGTAAACTTCTTGGCTCTTTCCCATAGCAACCTCAATACCTACTTTTCACACAAACCATCTTATTACTGAGAATGATGGCATTCCATTTACTGTTTTAAAACTGAACTTTAGGGGCGGAGCAAGATGGCGGAGGAGTAGGAGACCTGGATTTCGTCTCCTCTCAGGAATTCAGCTGGATAGGGATCAAACCATTCTGAACACCTACAAACTCAACAGGAGATCGAAGAAA
>NW_027712069.1:0-330 GCF_054177405.1 Leptonychotes weddellii | reverse complement strand
TTTCCTGAGGTTAAGAATTCCTCATATCAGTGAGACCATATGATACATGTCTTTCTCTTATTGACCTATTTCACTTAGCATAATACCCTCTAGTTCCATCCACGTCATTGCAAACGGCAAGATTTCAGGGTTTTTTGATGGCTGCATAATATTCCATCGGCTTTATACCTTTCTTACTGATTCCCTCATTAATGATTTAAATAAATGTTTAGTATGTGCTCACTTGATATTTATAAGAAAGTTTTGTTTCTAACTTTAAAAATTATCCTTTGAATGGATCTAGAGAATATAATGCTAAGTGAAATAAGTCAGAGAAAGACAAATACCATA
>NW_027712068.1:0-330 GCF_054177405.1 Leptonychotes weddellii | reverse complement strand
CTCACCAATAGCTTGAATTTCTTTAGGAAGGTGTAATGGTTAATTTTATGTGTCTTGACCAGGACATGGGGTGCCCAGATATTTGGTCAAACATTATTCTGGGTGTTTCTATGGGAGTGTTTTTGGATGCAAGTATCATTTGAATTGGTAGACCAAGTAAAGCAGGTTGTCCCCACCCCACACCCCAATGTAGGTGGGCCTCATCCAATAAGTTAAAGGCCTGAACAAAACAAAAGGCTGACCCTCCCCTGAGTGAGGGAATTCTTCCTGCCTCACTGCCTTCAAGCTGGGATATGGTCTCTTTTTCCCTGCCTTCAAACTACACCATGG
>NW_027712067.1:0-330 GCF_054177405.1 Leptonychotes weddellii | reverse complement strand
CGGGAAATGGGGCGCGGCCAGAAAGGGGGCCGCCCCCTCGCCCGTCACGCAACGCACGTTCGTGGGGAACCTGGTGCTAAACCATTCGTAGACGACCTGCTTCTGGGTCGGGGTTTCGTACGTAGCAGAGTAGCTCCCTCGCTGCGATCTATTGAAAGTCAGCCCTCGACACAAGGGTTTGTTAAAAAAAAAAAAAAAAAGTAAAAAAAAAAAAAGTTTAAAAGTGGAAAGAAAATGCAAATGTTGCACATGGAATAAAACCACCCAAGAAGAAGGAATCTGGAGGTCAACGAATGATAGCAGGAGCACTCATATACTGCTCATCATTTG
>NW_027712066.1:0-330 GCF_054177405.1 Leptonychotes weddellii | reverse complement strand
TTATTATACTTATAAAACCTTCATTAAGAAGCCTTCAAAGAAAGAAAAAAAGCAAGAGATGAAAAAGACAGACTTGGAGAGAGAATAAGAGATAGGAGATACCTCAGTAGAGAGAGGGAGATCAGTGTGGTGATCCACCTCCTGCTGACCTGCACCTGGCAGCCAACCCCTGGGACAGTTTGTACTAGTTGTACTAATATCAGTGTTAGTATAACAGTAAGACTCCAGTGGCTATGTGAATGCAGGCAATGGAGAATTTAACTTACCTCAGTGCCCTGTTTGATGATTGCCTGAAGGACTCATTAACCAGCTCGTATTGGGTATACTTAA
>NW_027712064.1:0-330 GCF_054177405.1 Leptonychotes weddellii | reverse complement strand
GGGATCGAGTCCCGCATCGGGCTCCCTGCTCGGCGGGGAGTCTGCTTCTCCCTCTGACCCTCCCCACTCTCATGTGCTCTCTCTCTCTCTCTCTCATTCTCTCTCTCAAATAAATAAATAAATAATCTTTAAAAAAAAAAAAAAAAGAGTGCCAGAACTTCAGACTGCACCAAAAATTTGATACCTATATAGTCATTCATTCATTTAAGACATTTTAATCAAATGCCTAGTAAATATGTGGTACTCTTTCAGATATAGGAGATTCAAGGGATTTGAGCCTGCATTTTGAAGGGGTTGTTTTCTGGTCAGGGACCCCACCAGTAGACAGGC
>NW_027712063.1:0-330 GCF_054177405.1 Leptonychotes weddellii | reverse complement strand
GGCTGCAAACACCCATGTACTTTTTCCTCACCCACTTAGCATGCGTGGATATTTTTTATTCTACTAATCTATCTCCTCAGATGCTTGTTAATTTCCTCTCTGAGAAGAAAACCATTTCCTACACGGGGTGTCTGGCCCAGTGTTTTGTTTTTGTGACTCTGTTCCTTACTGAGTATTACATGCCCAGTGCCATGGACTATGACAGGTACATGGCTATCTGCCATCCCCTGCACTATAATAGCAGAATGTCCAGGCCACTTTGCACCTGCCTTGTCATTTTTCCCTACCTCTGGGGTGCTATGGTGGGCACAGTGCAGGTAATATTGACCT
>NW_027712062.1:0-330 GCF_054177405.1 Leptonychotes weddellii | reverse complement strand
TTTTTTTTTGTATTTATAATATTTTATTTCTTAAGTTGGAGCAGTAGTTGCAATGATTTTTTTTTTATGTTCATCACCATACATCATTAGTTTTTTTTTTTTAAAGATTTTATTTATTTATTTGACAGAGATATAGAGAGAGAGAACAAGTAGGCAGAGAGGCAGGCAGAGGGAGAGGGAGAAGCAGGCCCCCTGCTGAGCAGGGAGCCTGATGCAGGGCTCGATCCAGGACCCTGGGATCATGACCTGAGCTGAAGGCAGCCGCTTAACCAACTGAGCCACCCAGGAGCCCCTACATCATTAGTTTCTGATGTAGTGTTCCATGATCAC
>NW_027712061.1:0-330 GCF_054177405.1 Leptonychotes weddellii | reverse complement strand
TTTTTTTTTTTTTAAGATTATTTATTTATTTATTTGAGAGAGAGAGAATGAGAGACAGAGAGCATGAGAGGCAGGAGGGTCAGAGGGAGAAGCAGACTCCCTGCTGAGCAGGGAGCCCGATGCGGGACTCGATCCTGGGACTCCAGGATCATGACCTGAGCCGAAGGCAGTCGCTTAACCAACTGAGCCACCCAGGCGCCCTTTTACTCTATTGTTGACTTCGCATTCATTTTCCCTTTACCGTTCCCTCTCATGCATCTGTCACATGACAGGCCAATGTTCTTTTATGATTGCTTTAAGTTCACCTGTGATAGATAAGCCGGTCAAGCC
>NW_027712060.1:0-330 GCF_054177405.1 Leptonychotes weddellii | reverse complement strand
GTGGGTCTAGTTTGTGGTTCTCTAACCCAAGGAGATGGAGTAGTAGGACATCTGCTTTGAGTAAATAGAAGTTCACTGGATAAGCTACAATGGTTATTGATAGGAGGCTAACAAAACGTCAGGTGGCAGGTTCTGCTTATCCTCTAGCCAAAGCTCAGTGGAGGCCATGACATAGGACAAGATCTGCAGCCAGAGCACACGTGTTCTCTGGAATTGATTTTCCTTTATTTATTTGCCTATATTCACGGATTTCCTATTTTAATAATTATGGTAATGAGGGAGTAGGGCTGAGAAATGTATATATTTTATCTTGAGCTTTTCTTTTTTTAT
>NW_027712059.1:0-5780 GCF_054177405.1 Leptonychotes weddellii | reverse complement strand
CGCTGTCTCTCTGTCGAATAAAATCTTAAAAAAAAAAAAGGGGGGGTGGGGGGTTGAAAGGAAGGTACAAGCTTCCAGTTATGGAATAAGTCACAGGGATGAAAGGTACAGCACAGAGAATATAGTCAATGGTATTGTAATAGTGTTGTATGGTGACAGATGGTAGCTACATTTGTGGTGACCTTAGCACAATGTATGGACTTGTCAAATCACTAGATGTACCACCCGAAACTAATGTAGTGTGTCAACTAGATTTCAGTTAAAAAATAAGTAGCAGAAATAATTAAAGCTCTTAAAAAAAAAAAAAAAGTAATGCTTCCACCTCCAGAGATTTTCACTAGACTTAGGTGTTGCCTGGACACCAGAAGATCTGATGTGCGGCCAAGGTTTAGGGGAGGGTAATATGGCCGGGGGATAACAGGAGACTAGTTAAAGCTTGGACTTTTGGCAGTGATTATGGTCAACAGGGGTTTGGAGCCTGACAGAAATTCATTATGATCGTCTTAGAAGGAGATGGACAAAGGTCCAAATTGTTACAGGGGACGTTTACCCTATCCACCCCTCCAAACACACACACTTCGGAAGAATTTTAGGAGATGAACATAAACATCAAGGTATTTCTTCTCCCATTTGTACAGCTCTAAAGCCCTTTCTTGCCAACCTTCAAAACAAAACTTCAGCTGCTAAGCTTGGTTGCTTCGTTATGGACCAAGTGTAGAGATGCTTCATAGCTTGAAGAATACATTGTTAGCTTTACATAGAGGGGAGTTAATGCTAACCCCTTTAATATTAAAGCTACAGGCTAGCTTATAAAAATTTCAGTAACGGTATACTTGAATGTCATAGAAGATTCTGTTGTCCCCAGAGTGGATGACTAATGAATCTAGAAATAATGGTAAGCACTTTTCACTTGTTACCAAATTCACGTAATAATAAAGATGAATATTGGACTTACAACTCCACAGAATATAAAAGGAGGTCATGAAAAGGCAAATATTGTTAGAGGCATATATAATTTATTTTAAAATATTTCATTTTTTTTGAAGATTTTATTTATTTGAGAGAGCGCACATGAGAGGGGGGAGGGTCAGAGGGAGAAGCAGACTCCCTGCTGAGCAGGGAGCCTGATGCAGGACTCCATCCCGGGACTCCAGGATCATGACCTGAGCCGAAGGCAGTCGCTTAACCAACTGAGCCACCCAGGCGCCCTATTTAAAAAGATTTTAAAGATTTGAAGAGAGAGGGAGAGAGTGCTCGCACGTGAGTGCGGGGGAGGGGCGGAGGGAGAAGGGAAGCAGACTCCCTGCTGAGCGCAGAGTCCAACAAGACCCAGAGATCACGACCTGAGCCAAAACCAAGAGTTGGCCACTTAACCAATCGTGCCACCCAGGCTCCCCTATAAGTTGTAATATGGCACACAGCTCTAGAGTTGTTCATAGTCTAGCAGAGGAAAAACAGGTCAAAACAATGAAACATGACTTGATCAGATCATGAAGTGTTGTGAAAGAATAATTAGTCTAGGAAATCAGAAATTCTTTTGGTGGTGGTGTTTTATCAAAGCCCAGAGGAAAGAAAGAAGAGCATCCAGGGCATTCTAATAGTGGCATGGCAGGGTCTTTGGAGAAAGGCAAGTGATCCACTGGCTAGAATTTGAAGCAGAGCAAAGAAAGCTGCAAGGGAAGGCTGGGACCTTAAAGGCCTTTGAAATATGTGGCCTCTGGGTCCCTGCCTCACAAGGTTTTATGTTAGGTCACAGTACATAAAATATTTGAGCAGCTTACTGGGTTAAAGTGAGAGGATTTGGGGACATCTATATGTGCCTTAGTGAAATGCTAACTTATTTGAAGTCATTCATACAAAACCCCAGGACAAACAATTAGGAAAGATAATACAGAATTTGTATACAACTTCCCTCAAAAAGATCCTAATTTTTTAAAGTAAAACTTCAAGCTTTGTTTCTTTGAACACCACTTAAAAGGCTTGTGAAATACAGAGGATATACAAAACACATGCGCAAAGATAAATGGAATCACCGTTCTGTTTCTTGCACTTACCTTCATGCATGTGAATGTCATCCGTGTGAATATGCAGTTGTAGTTCATTGGTCCTCCTGACCATATAGTAATACATTCTATGGCTACACCATAAGTTCTCTGTCCATTCCACTGTCGGTGGATTAGGATTAGTCTCAGTTTTTGTTTACAGACAATGCTGTCATGAACAAGGTTCTTTAAGGAGTAGGCATGGAGTGAAATCACTGAGTCACAGAGCGATGCTTCTTAAACATTATTGTGTACATGATCTTGTTAAGATGCCGATTCTGATTTGGTGGGGCTGTGATTCCGCAGTTCTAACAAGCCCTCAGGTGATGCAAATGCTGCTGGTCCGTGGACCACGTGTTGAGTCAAGTATGAATTTGCTTAAGCTTATTGAATGCCAGTTTTACTAGGTACTACAGGAATAAGTTTGTTACTCCACATACTCCCCAGTTTAGTATACTCAGACCTCTAAATTCAAATTAAATCCAACTTAGTGGATGTGTAATCCTATTTTGATTTTATTTTGCATTCCTGATTAATGATGTTGAGCATTTTCACCATGCTTATTGGATACTCAGATTTTCTCTTGTGAAGCACCTATCCAAGTCTTTTCCTCTATTTTTCTATTGATTGTTCATCCTGATTTTTCAGCATTCTTTGTCCATTCTGGATGCTAGCCTTTTATTGATTTTATGTCACAAGTGTTTTTTCAGCTGGTGACTTTTCACCCACTTTGTGGATTTTTAAAATAGTATTGTCATTTAACATTTAAAAAAAAATCTCATGTCAAGAATTGAGAATGTCCCCTGGCCCCATTTCCTCTTTCTCCCATGACTACTGTTATCCCTGACCTGTGGTACCAAACACAACGCTACGGAGCTCACTGTGCCCGGAAACCACTTCCAGTCCTTGTCTGGCGCTCAGGAACAGGAAGCCTCTGGAATGATCATTAGCTGTGCAAGAGCTAGTGGGATCAGGCTTAGTGGCCTCTAGTTTCACTTCAAGTGAGCAGGCTCTTTCAATGAGCATTTTTCAGAACATCTTTCAACATGATCCAATGAATGGACCAGCAAGTTATCTTCGTGGAGTGTTTGAGTAAACGGAAGTTCATAATTTTGATATTGTTGAAACCTTGAAGTCAGGTAGATAACCGCTTTTAAACATCTGGGAATGTTTTTGTTTTGATAGATTATGCTACACACAATTCCTGGTCAAGCTTTTGCAAGTTTCCTCCTCCTATTATAGTTAGTAACCATCGATTTAAAACAACCACCTTTGATCACACCAGGTGATAAAAACTTGAAACAATTTAACAACTGCCGTCTGAAATGTTTCAGAGAAATAACAGTTCCTTTTGTTCCATAGCCCAATACAGTGTTAACACTTACAGTGATAATGCCAATAGATTTCAAATCCAGTTTCGTGCTTTTAGATCAAATCTTTCCCAGTGATAATGCAACTAATTTTCAGAACGCATGTACACTATTGGAGGAGTCACCCTGTGACCACGGAGAGGGCATATCAGTAACAATTGGGTGAAAGAATCAAATATACATGATGACAGAGATTTGGGGGACCACTGCTTGCAGATGGGCTTTCCACCCACCCCAGTTCACACGACACCCCTTCCCCAAGCAGCCATACCTTGGGGTTGAGGTTCCTGGGCACCTGGGCCATGTTCTCCTTCTGCACTCAGTGGGGACCTCATCTACAGTGGGCAGCAGAAAGCGCAAGGTCCTGGAGAAGAAAGCAAATGCAACTCAACTCAAACTCCCATCCAAGGAGCTGTAGGAGAGGATACTTAAGAGTGCAAGCCTGTCGGCCCAGGAGCAGCCTGATTACTGGCAGGTCAATGTTTCGTACCACACCTGTGGCCTGTTTGCCTTCTGCCCGGATACCCGCAGGGAAGCTCTGCTCTAGGAAAGAAGGAACCTTAGAAAATTTTAAGGCAGGGTAAGAAAGACCAAGGGAGGCAGTGCATGATGAGAATGGTCATTCTCCACTCTGGCTGCACAGTTCTATTTACTGGGTTGCTTTAAACTATACTGGTAGCTGGGGTCTCAGTCCCACAGAGTCTGATTTAATTGCTATGAGCAAGGTAGAGGCATCGGGAAATTTTTTTTTAAGATTTTAGTTATTTATTTGACAGAGAGAGAGAGAGAGAGACAGCAAGAGGGAACACAAGCAGGGGGAGTGGGAAAAAGAGAAGCAGGCTTCCCGCCGAGCAGGGAGCCTGATGCGGGGCTCGATCCCAGAACCCTGGGACCATGACCCGAGCTGAAGGCAGTCGCTTAACCAACTGAGCCACCCAGGCGCCTCAATCATTAGGAAATTTTTTAAAGTTCTCCGGGTGATTGAAATGTGCAGTTGGTAATGAGAATCACCACATTGGTGTGTCCTGGAGGGGTTGTATCAGTGAGGAGTCTACGCAGGAAGAAAATGGTAGGGGGTGAGGATCTGAATCGTTACTACAGAGTTAAAGAGGAGGTGCTGGTGTAGATCTATAAGATCAGTAGTTCTTAGAGTGTGGTCTGGACACTTCCAACAAATGCAGACTCTATAAAAGCAGAATTTCTGGGGTGGGACCCAGGAATCTGCATTTTAAATAAGCTCTTTCTAGGCGATTCTTAGAACACTAAACTTTGAGAAGCGATGGAGGTAGAACCTACAGGATTCTATCATTATCTACAGGCATTAATATCAAGACGAAAAAACTGTAAGACTTCACTGCAGTGTTAAATGCCCCCGAGGACATCTGTGCATACATTCGCCAACAGGCCTGCATTGGAATGAACCTCAGTGAAAGAGCGTATGTGACCACCTTCAGAGAACTAATACATTGCTCTCCACGCAGCCTCGGTTCTGAGTTTGTGTCATAGCTCCAACTGGTTCAGCCAAGACATATTTGGGCTGTCGTGGATGTGGGAGACAGGCGTTAACTGCAGAGTGCAGAGAGGAACGGAGTAAAAAAAGAAATGGGTAAGAGAAAAGAACATCACTTCTTCACCGTCAACTCTTCTCAGAGGGGAGGAGGCTGATTCTTGTAATACAAAGTATCATTGACCGGTCATGCTAGAGAAACCTTCTTATTTCTCTTGGTGTTTCAAGTCTCAGTTCCTGAGGTTCTCACAAAGTAGTGCAGCATTTGCAACAATGGCACTGGGCAACCCAGGAACATTTTGCAATATTACAGAATTCATATTACTCTTGAACTTGTATATAAAACATACAGGCCTGGATGTAACATGTGAAAATGTGATACTAATTATATTTCTTTATATTGGGAAGTAGATGGACACTGAATACTAGAGTGGGGCTTTATTTTTTATAAAAGTATTTAACACAATTTGTTTTCACAAATAAAGTAAAAATGTTGGCCTTTTTGAATAATTTCTCTATATTTTTGTCCCTTAATTTTTGAGGCAATTTTGAATATTTATTTATTTTTAAAGATTTATTTGAGAGAGAGAGAGCCGTGCAGGTGCGCCTACATGCATGGAGGCAGAGGGGCAGAGGGAGAGGGAGAGACAGTCTTAAGCCGACTTCTCGCTGAGCAGGGAGCCCGACGTGGGGCTCGATCCCATGACCCTGAGAGCACGACCTGAGCTGAAACCATGAGTCCGATGCTTACCTGTCTGCACCACCCAGGTGCCCCTGGCAATTTAGAATATTTAGAGAAAAATAATTTTTGAAGACATGAGAATTTTCTAATTTTTTTATTTTCTAACTTTTAATTTACAT
>NW_027712058.1:0-330 GCF_054177405.1 Leptonychotes weddellii | reverse complement strand
ATTAAAACATTAACAGCAGGTGCCTGGGTGGCTCAGTCGGTTAAGCATCTACCTTCAGCTCAGTTCATGATCCCAGGGTCCTGGGATCGAGCCCCCGCATTAGGCTCCCTGCTCAGCAGGGAGTCTGCTTCTCCCTCTGCCTCTGCCTACTTGTGCTCTCTCTCTGTCAAATAAATAAACAGAATCTTAAAAAAAAAAAAAAAATTAACAGTAATGTCTAAAAAAATAATCACAGTTAATTTTCCTTCATTAGTTCATTCAGTTTTACCTAACTAATTCTTGTTCTGCTGGATTGTGGGTCAGCAGTCTGTTTTAACGAAAACATTTCTT
>NW_027712057.1:0-330 GCF_054177405.1 Leptonychotes weddellii | reverse complement strand
TCTATCATCAGGGAATAAATGAAACACCACTGGAATCAATGCTATACCTTAAATTTGGGGTTTGACTCAAAATACAGTGAGAAGTCCCTGCCCTCATTTAAGTAGAGATTAAGAATTGGGAGTTTTGCCTCAGTCTTTGAAATTAGCTAAAGCTTTTCCCTGAAGGCCTGACTTTTATATGTTAAACTTTCAATCTACTGTATCCATGAGCCTTTCCTAAGCAAAGAGCACATAAATACAGTGCATTTTCCCCCTCAGGCTATAAATCCAAAAGCAGAGAATGTCCTTAGAAGTAATGCCACTTCATTTGGTCAATCCATAGGACATCAT
>NW_027712056.1:0-330 GCF_054177405.1 Leptonychotes weddellii | reverse complement strand
TCTAATTTTTTCTACCATCGATTGCTTTGGTCTGTTCTAGACTTCATATAAACGGAATTATATAAGGTGTACTCTTTTGTATGAAGTTTCTTTCACTCGGCCTATCTTTGAAATACATCCATGATGTGTGCGTCCCTAATTCACTCCTTCTACTGCATTAGCATACTACTATAAACACACCAGAGTATGCAGGATGAACTGTGAAGATGTTCCCTTTATATGGAGTGAGCCTTTTTCTATCTGATGCTTCAGAATCTTCTGGTGTTACAGTGCCGTGCTTCATATATTTTAAATTATTTTAAATGATTTAGCTTTAAACATATTGCCTTG
>NW_027712055.1:0-330 GCF_054177405.1 Leptonychotes weddellii | reverse complement strand
TTTTTTTTTTCTTTTCTTTTTTAAAGATTTTATTTATTTTTTGGGACAGAGAGACACAGTGAGAGAGGGAACACAAGCAGGGGGAGTGGGAGAGTGAGAACAGGCTTCCCAAGGAGCAGGGAGTCCAATGTGGGGCTCGATCCCAGGACCCCGGGATCATGACCTGAGCCGAAGGCAGATGCTTAACAACTGAGCCACCCAGGTGCCCCTGTTTTTTGTTTTTAAGACTTTCTGGAAAACCTGGTATTCAGATGGACACCTGACTGGAAGCGATTGGCACAGGCTGATGTTCAGAGGAGAGGAAGGAGAGAGGCAGACAGGTAAAGATGA
>NW_027712054.1:0-330 GCF_054177405.1 Leptonychotes weddellii | reverse complement strand
CCCACGTGAGTGTTCCTTCAGAGGGCGTTCAGCTCATCCTCAGTGAGGTAATTTCTTCAGGAACTACCCAGGAGGCTCCTCCATGGCTTCAGGACTGCGTGGGGTGGCATCAGTGTGAGGAGAACACTCCGCTGTGCGCGCCACAGTGGCTAAGGAGGGGGCTGGGCCGCCACTTGTCCCAGAGGATTTTCTTCAGAGCTTGCCTTGTTTGGACTAGTCCCATGTGGGTTATTTTCTGCTTTCTCAGGTAATACCTTAACACTAGTGATTTTTACAACAGGATCTGTTCTTTAAGGGACGTGGTGGGTCAAAATAATGCTCTGGGGTTTT
>NW_027712053.1:0-330 GCF_054177405.1 Leptonychotes weddellii | reverse complement strand
TGTATGTGACAAAGACCTTCCTTAAACTGACTAATCTTCCAAATAACAGACTGGCTTTTTGTATTGTAAATGTTGCTGCAATGTCAAGTTCTTACTTAAGCGCTGAAATTCTGGAGTTGTGGACTAGCTGTTTTGTCCAGGTTGGTAAGGGGATAGGGGTTTAATGGGCTGGAGGTAGGGGCAGGTAGGAAAAAGAATTGGTAAGAGATTATCTGAACTTGTCAGAGAATCCAGAACAAGAGTTGTTGACCAACATGCTACAATAACACATTTCCTAAGGAGTATCCCAAACCTACTGGAATGTCTTGATAGTTACCTTAGCAGGGCTCA
>NW_027712052.1:0-330 GCF_054177405.1 Leptonychotes weddellii | reverse complement strand
CTCTGGCTCTGTTTCTGCGAGCCCGGCGGCCCCGCCTGGGAGGTGGGCCAGCCCTCCTGGCCGCCGGCTCTGAGCCCTGGGCCCGGGGCTCCCAGGCCCGAGAGAGGAGCGTGTCCCCGGCGGCCCCGGGCCCCGCGGCCTGCGAGGGCCTCTCATCCAGCACCAGGCGTCTCATCTGCCTCAGGACTCCTGGGTCCTCTGCGGGGTCCTGACACACAACCCTCCAGACCCCGTCCTTGCCCGGGATCTCCCTGGGGACGGACGCGTGATTTATGTCCTGCACAAACTCCACCAGGGCGGCCTTGGCCTTGTGGTCCCTCGCGGCCCTGG
>NW_027712051.1:0-330 GCF_054177405.1 Leptonychotes weddellii | reverse complement strand
CTTTTTTCAAAGAAATGGAACAAATAATCCTAACATTTGAATGGAACCAGAAAAGACCCCGAATAGCCAGAGGAATGTTGAAAAAGAAAAGCAAAGCTGGTGACATCACAATTCTGGACTTCAAGCTCTATTACAAGCGGTCATCATCAAGACAGTATGGTACTGGCACAAAAACAGACACATAGACCAATGGAACAGAATAGAGAGCCCAGAAATGGACCCTCAACTCTATGGTCAACTAATCTTTGACAAAGCAGGAAAGAATGTCCAATGGAAAAAAGACAGTCTCTTCAACAAATGGTGTTGGGAAAATTGGACAGCCACATGCAG
>NW_027712050.1:0-330 GCF_054177405.1 Leptonychotes weddellii | reverse complement strand
TTTTCTTCATTTATGATAAATATGCTAATTTTTTTCTTTCTTGCTGATTTATTTTTTTCCCCTTTCTCTATTGATTTCTTCTTCTTTTCTAAAATATGTCAACAATTCATGACTTGCTTTTGCAGTTAATTCTTTATATTTGCCAAGATAAAGAAAGGTTATGCAGGGGAGAAAAAAAACAGTGAGTTCTTTTTTTTTTTTATGTGAAGCTTTTCAAAATTATTAAGTGTTAGAGCTTGAGACAAAAGATACATATGATCCTTTTTTTAAGATTTTTTTTATTATGTTATGTTAATCCCCATACATTACATCATTAGTTTTTGATGTAGT
>NW_027712049.1:0-5780 GCF_054177405.1 Leptonychotes weddellii | reverse complement strand
GAGGAGGAGGAGGAAGAAGAGGAGGAGGAGGAGAAGCAGAAGCAAAGGTGGGAAGTGGGAGATTGGAGGTAGACTATTCTCTCCTACATATCCCGGGCCCTACACTCTGCTGCCATCTACTGAGATTCCAATCCCACTCAATGCTCAGATGTGTCCTCTGTCCACATTGGCATTCACTGAGGCAGCCAAGTTCCCACCTGGTCTTTGGTCTTATGGTCCACACCTCTTTCCTCTGTAGTGTCCCTCATCAAGAATATAAGACTTTCTCAGGTCTACCTAGCCTCAATCTCTCTCTCTCTCTCAGTCTCTCTCTCTTTCATTCTCTCTCACCTAACAGCTGTGTTCTCCTTAAAGATATGGGAAAAAATTAGCACAATACACCACCCCAGTGCATCAAACCCTCTGCCCTCGACACTCTATTTTATGACTCACCTGACAGAGTGGCATGGTGCCCCATAGTACTGTGAAGTGGCCTTCTTGTGTGGTTCCAGACAGGAAATGAGAGCGAAAACAGATGCTCATACTATGGGGGAGTCCACCCCGCCTCCTTTATTGAGCACACAAGTCTCCTTCTCAGAGACCTTCACATCCATCCAACTCTATCCTTAACCTCCTCAACTCTTCTCCCTTGTCTAGCCCACAGAAGGTTCATCATTCCAGTTTTGCCTGATTTTGTTTTTGTTTGTTTGTGCTGGATTTATGTTTACAAATTTAACAAGGTATTCTAAATATTCCATACACATTGAAAGCACTGCATTGTGTTACAAATGTTTATAGTAAGGCAAAGCTGGAGCATTCTCTATGTGCCTGGTCATGATGTTGATGCTCAGCTGGTGCCTGCCTAAGGACTGTTGCCATACATTTCAACATCCTGCATGGCAATTGAGAAACAGGTTGTACCAAATCCAGGGCTTTTAGAACAAAGTAAAATAGTGGAGTTGAGAAATGGAAGTATTACTGATCAAACAAGAACTTCAATTTATGGTACAAAATTGGAAATTTATACTTTCTACTCTGAGCTTCTCAACACTAGTTGAGAAATTAAAAAAAAAAAAAACTAATAAAACTTGTCTCTTTTGGTTGCAGCCCATTTAATTTTTTTACTGCAAAATCAAGCCTGTATATTATGAAAACAATTCTTCTCCTTCAATAGCTATTCACAAGAAGATGCGGATTTTCTGCACAGACCCCTAGCAATGATTAATAGATATCATTTCCTTTTGGACTAAGTTACCAGACCTTGAGTCACAAACATAACTTCACAAATCTTGGAGATTAGCAATAGCCTAAGTGAAAGTACCTACGAACAAGATTTAAATACATATGAGGATGAACTCTCAAAGTAACACATAAAAGCCAGTGTGCTCACTTTCCCCCACCCACCCCATTCTCTGAAAAATTAAAAATGTGCAATGTAAAAACATAAGGAAAAACATGAATTTACTCAACTTGGCTTTTCTGAGATATTTAGTGTAAATATATATTCAAAGCTGTTTTTACATGAAGCAGATTTTAGTTGCTGGAAGCAAAATGTGTGAAATTTTTCTAGAGAACCAAAGACTAAATTCTTTTGCTGGACAGTGACAAAAGATTCTAAGAGCCTCTGAAGCATGCTACCATATTATCTTCCCTATTTGTCTGGTGACCATTCCAATACTACCATCTCCCCAGCCACTGCTCTTCCCCGCCATGCCCAACCTCAATATGGCTTCTATCAGGTCCTTCCTCAGTGCAGGGCCTGGAAAGATCGCCAAGATGCTGGGTGTCCATGCTGTAGGAACTTTATTCTTATTTCTGATAACATGTGAGGGACAAACAAAATTTTAAAAGAAAGGAAGAAGTTAAAATGAAAATCATTCACTTGGAAAGAAGTTATTTGTAAGTATCGTCAATAAGAATTTGCTGCAGCAATGACCAAATCCCCTGCCTACTGAGCCTGGTGTCCTGACATATCCATTACACGTTCAAGCCTCACTGCAGAGTGCTTGCTTCCTGCTGCGTGCGTTCAGTGGGTTGGGTAGCTTTTTTCTAGAAATGTATGAAAGATACACAGATAAAAAAATACAGTTGGGGTCAACTTCAGCATTATCCAACTTCTTCCTCCTTTCACTTTCTATTACCTATTCTTCTCCTCTCTCACCTTCCTCAAAATTATCAGCACGTCTATTGCTTTTCCAGTAAAGTGATACACAGTATGTGGAACCATATTTTCCAGAAGTGAAATCCTTATTCCAATGCTGATGTGAATTCTGAACCTTCATCCAGTGACTCTTCCTCTCCAGATGCTATCAGCAAGCTAAAAAGTTAATTTTTTTAAAAAATGAATCACTCCAAATTTGTTCAGTAATTGTTCTAACAGTGCCTAGACAGCACGTTTCTGTTTTTTCTTGATTGTTTTAGCTGTAATAATTTTCCTTTTTTACAATTAGTGTTACACCCATCGCAGTCAACTATTTCAAAGCCTTCAAAGCAAAAATTTCTGCCTTATCTGGGTCTGATTTTATCTTGTAAGGTTTTGTGAGAACTTTATTGGTAAAGTAGTCATTGGATTCAACATGGAAATCTAAAACAGAAGATACAGATCATCAGGATCTGAAAATTGCACTTTAATATCCTGCAGGTTTGTTCAACATCGGTTCATTGTATTTCTGTACTAATTCACTTACCTATCTAGAGATGGGAGAATATTTCTAGAGCAGGAAAACCAGCACTCTGAAATTCAGTTAGGATCTGGGTTTCCAACTGTTGCTGCCTTTTCTTCTGGTCTGACTCATTTATTTTTCTGGACTATTTTAGTCTGTTGGGTTGCTATAACAAAATACCACACACTGGGCAGATTATATACAACAAACATTTATTTTTTCTAGTTCTGGAAACTTCGAAGTCCAAGATCAGGGTGCCAACATACTTGGGTTCTGCTGAGAGCCTTCCTCTGGATTGCAGACTGCAGACCTCTGAGTTCTCACATGGTGAATGAGTGAGCTAGTTCTCTGGAGTTTCTCTTGTAAGAGTATTAATCCCATTTTGAGGTCTCCCATCATGACCTAATCAAAGGCCCTAGCTTCTAATACCATCAACTTAGGGGTTAAGATTGTAACATATAAATGTTGAAAGGACATAAACACTCAGACCATAGCGAGGACTCCAGCCAATTTATTCTCTACATCATTTTCACTGTGCCATTCTACCTCTGCTTTTGGAAGTTCAACATCACCACAGAAAATGTTTTCCCTCGCCAAGGAAAGATTGGGTTTAATGCTGCATACTTTATTTCCAAGTATAATTTCTTCGTAGATGTCAGTTTCCAAACCAGCACATTTCACCTGAAGGTATTTCAGTGCACTGGGACTTCTTACTGCTTAGGTAAAGTTTCAACATAGCTTGAAGGAATGCAGAAGACTGTTTTGAGTCATTCTTGAAAAGATACCAAAACTTGAAGATTCTGCATCACCAGGTCCATTAGGTTTCCTTTATTATCTCGCACTTATAGCAGCTTCTAAGAAATTTGAAGGAGCACCATCTGTTGTCAGGATTCTTGCTTTGAGCCCTCACGACTCCTCTGAGCGGGCTGCACAGTGGCTGTGCTCACTCTTCGGCCATGGCCCCCGGTAACACTACTCTCGTGCCAGGGAGACATTTTAAACCTCCTTGCCACATTAATCCAGCTTAGTAGTCTCCCAAATTATATCTTATACCCATGAGAGGTGCTTTTTCTCACTTAAAAGCAACAATAATCATATACATGGGTTCATGTCTACCCGTGTCCTGTTTTCAGGGGGCAAAGGAATTCTCAAAGGCCCCTAGTCTAGGAGCACCTAGGGAAGGATCATGGCATAAAAAGGAGTGGTTTGTTTGTTTGCAGAGGAGGACATATGTGGTCACGCTTTACAATATCATTCCACCACAGGACCTACAGTCCCGTGTCCCTTGTCTATCCATAAGGCAGTCCATGTTCTGACGACCCCTGCCAAGAATTCCAGCCTCATCTCCTGTTACTCCCAGTCCTTCCCTTCACACATGTGCAAACCTGTAGCCCTACCGTATCTCATCTCTACCTCATCACGCTCTACGACCAGGATGTATTCCTGCTTTTTTCTTCTCCGCTAGAATCTTTCAGAAGAAGGTTGATAAAGTAATACCCCCTCTATCTAATAGTACATATTACAAGTACTCAGTTAATATAAATGAATGAATAAAGCAAATGATGGACATTGCTTATCGCATACTGGATTTATTTTAATTGTTGAGCACTTAGCCTTACCTTGTCTCTTGACAAACAGATGTCTGCTCACTTCCACCCCTGCCCCCGACCTAGGCCCCTCTTTCATTATCACCAGTTCACTGTGAGGTCTGTGAGGACAAGAAAAATTAGCTCGTGTCCCCTGAAGCACAGATCACACTGCCTGGAACAAAATTAGTATTTTAACTGAATTGACAATATTTTCTCAGGTTGGCTTTTGCACCTTGTGTATCACTAAATGGACACCACTTCTATCCTCCATAACAGGCTTTAAAATACATTTTACAGGCTTCTCACTTTATTTCATAAGATTTACTGCAAATGGAAGTCACTGTGAGTGATTCAACACTTATCATCAAGCTATTATGAAGATTTCAAAATGCTTTAAAATTGATTCAGCAGTTAAATATTTCTCCATTGCTCCTTGCAGAGGCTCTAGAAATCTTCCTCTTTTCCTTCTCCCTCTAACTTTATTTTATTTAACATGTTTCTAAACATGTTTGCAGGACATTAAAACAAACCACTGAGATAGATCTATGAGGCAGGTTAAATGAGTTGGAATTTGTAAGAACTTTCCTTTTTAATCTGGGACCTCTAGGGAGTAGTAAAGGCAATGTTTTGCTCTTGTAATTAAATTCATTGTCTTTTCTTTAGAAGCAATAGAGATTCCAGTATTAGGGCTCATTATTTCAGCTTTTAAGAATTTAAACACATCTGAAATGGTGACTAGCTTTCTGAGGAAAGAGATATGAGGAACTAAGAAATCCATGACATAAAGTTGGAATTGAAGATAGAAATCTGATAGCCAGATAACACCCTTGTTGGAAAACTATTGGAATTTAGTCAGTGATGGGGTCCAGTGTTAATTATATTAAAGACATAATCTCATGCAAAGGCCAAACACTATTGTGCTTTGTTTTTTGTCCTGTCTTCCAATCTTGTCAATTTCTTCACAGGGTATTTGAGTTCATTGTCAAATTATACCATATTGCAGGTAGGCTTCCAGAACCTTCCCACCACCAACAGTGGCAATGAGATATCTGACTTGAAAGTACCCCCAAGAAATCAGATTACTTTAATTTGATACTAAAAACTTTAGATTCTTAATATATAACAGCATTTCAAAACTCTGTACAGAGAGCTATGTCATAAATTTAGTGTAGATACATTTTTTCTGAAGTAAAAAAAAAAGTAAAAAAAAAGAAGTTGTGAGGAAAAAAATCAATTTTAACTTACCATGTCCTAGGGTGGGGGTGATGGGTGAAATAGACGATGCGGATTAAGGAGTGCACTTGCTGTGATGAGCCCTGGCTGTTGTATGGAAGTGTTGAATCACTATATTCTACACCTGAAACTAATATTACACTGAATGTTAACTACCTGGAATTAAAATAAAAACTTAAAAAAATAAGTTTACAAACACTCAAAAAAATACTTACCATATCCTAAAGAAGAAAATTATCACTGTATAATAAAAATTAAAGCTCCCTCTTCTTTTACAACTAAATCAGATCTCATAATAGGAATTTGATATTCAAAC
>NW_027712048.1:0-330 GCF_054177405.1 Leptonychotes weddellii | reverse complement strand
GTGTTTCCCCGATTTCCCAGCGACACGGCTTCCCTCAGGGGCCTTGAGGTGAGACCTGTGGGGGGCTGGGGCCTCCTGTGACGCTGACCGTGGGGCATGTGCCTCAGGCCGGAAGCAAACGCTCCCTCGGGGGCCCTGGCTAGAACCCTTCCTGCCTCTTCCAGCTTCTAGCGTGGACCCGCACTCCTCCGTGTCCCTCAGTCTGGGGCCACGTCGCTCCCGTGTCTGCCTCCGTCGGCACCTGGCCTTCTCCCTGTGTCTCCACGTGCTGTGCTTTTTATAAGGACGCCAGTCATGTTGGATTAGGACCCTGCTCCCGAGTGAGCTCAT
>NW_027712047.1:0-330 GCF_054177405.1 Leptonychotes weddellii | reverse complement strand
CGGAGAGCCGTGATTCTGTGGGCAGATATCGGAGGATGAAGGGCAGTGGGAGGGTGCCTGGACGTGGGGATCCTACACCGCCGGTGAGTGACAGCCTCGGGCGCTGCGGACGGGGCACAGACTCGCAGACCCGTAGCGTCGGGAAAGAACTTTAGGGCAGCCCAGGGGTGGAAAACCAGACCGGCGGGGTCACGCGCGCACACAAACCGCAGGTCCCCCGGACAGAAACCGGAGCGATGGTCGCGCGCAGGAGAACTGCAGCCTCCAAGACGGAAACCTGGTGCGCCGGGGTCGTGCAGGTGAACTGCAAACTCCGGGGTGGAAACCCCT
>NW_027712046.1:0-330 GCF_054177405.1 Leptonychotes weddellii | reverse complement strand
ATCTACGATGATAAATTGTTAAATATTAGCAGTCATCATTCAAAAGGAGAATTTATATGTACCAGGAACCAACATATATGTTATGTATGTCATTTCATTTAAGTTTTACCATAATTCTGTAGAATATTTGGCTTCCTTTTTTAAGGTAAGAAATTAAGGTTTAAAGAGAATATCAGTGGGAACTCTTTTTGATGTGACAGAACATCTAGTTCAAACTGGCTTTTAAAAAAAGGAAATTACTGGCTCTCATAACTGAAAAGACCAGAGTTAGGTGAGAGGGGCTTCAGGCTATGTGTGATCCAGGAGCTCATAGTATGTCATGAGAACTCT
>NW_027712045.1:0-330 GCF_054177405.1 Leptonychotes weddellii | reverse complement strand
TTCAAACGCCTTATCCAAATGTAAATTACCGGTAGTCGGCTGGGACAGAGGAGAAACCCAAACGTGTCAATCACCGGGAAATATCGCAGCAAAGTTGCCCAGAAGAAACGTCATATGTGGCGTCACTGACAGGTGTTCCTGCAGACGAGTGTCTGCACAGGCTGTGGAGGGAGGTGCTCCCCGGGCTGGACCCACGTGGGAAGGCTTCCCGTTCTGGTTCCAAAGCCTGCGTGACATCATCACCATCGTGCTAGATTCCTGTGACCACCAGAGACACCATCACCGAGATGCTGGGGATGCTGCAGGTGGATCCCCGTGACCACCAGAGAC
>NW_027712044.1:0-330 GCF_054177405.1 Leptonychotes weddellii | reverse complement strand
CTGCTTTTGCTTTTACAAACACTTTGGCCAAGTAAGCACACAGTATTGAACCTCACTTTTTTAATTTCCAAATGATTCTATTATCTTACTTATACAATGTTGCAAAAATTGAGATAAACCATCCAAACTAGTGTCTGGAACATAAGAGTCATCAAATAAACAGTAAAAACAAAACAAAACAAAAACAAACAAAACAAAAAAAAACCCTTTTACTCCAGCTGACTTTAAATCAATTCCAAGATGTCCATCGACAGATGAATGGATAAAGAAGACGTGGTATATATATATGCAATGGAATATTATGCAGCCATCAAAAGGAATGAAATCTTG
>NW_027712043.1:0-330 GCF_054177405.1 Leptonychotes weddellii | reverse complement strand
TTGCTGTGCCCAGTGACCTTCCCCGTCCTGCAGCTACCCAGAAAATGACATTAAACCCAATTGCTCCATGTGCTCAGGCATACAAATGGATACCAGAAAGCCTGTGCCTGAGGTTGGGGGTGAGAAAGAAAATGTATTTCTGAGCCAAATATAATAAGCAAAGGGCACAGGCCTTCTCAGGGTTCCTTATTAGCCAAGGGACAAGGGAGTTGGGGGGAGGGCGTGGGTGGAGGGGAGGATGGGAGTCCTGCCGCCCAGAACCCCGGCAGATCCCGGTCCTGCACTCCCATTTCTGGTAACAAGATGGAAAAGTTAGAACGCTTTTTTTTT
>NW_027712042.1:0-330 GCF_054177405.1 Leptonychotes weddellii | reverse complement strand
TAATTGGTTGCTAAGGCTATCACTAAGCAAAATCTCTTACTGTAGCCTGCTGCAGGTGTTTGGGCTGAATCCTTGGAATATTTGCAGTTTGGCCCAGCTCAGAAGTTCGTGATTCCACTGGTGAGGACACATATAAGGCTCATCTCCTTAATGGCCTTTTGGCTCTGTTTAAGAACCCCTTGACATAAGGGACCCCAGTCCCGTACACCCCTCACAGTTTGAAACCAGAAATGGTGAGGCCAGCCTAAATGTTGCTGTTTTGGGAAGATCCTGTATTTCAGGGACTAATGCTCTGTTGTCAGAAACTTGCAATCAGAAATTCCCTTCTTT
>NW_027712041.1:0-330 GCF_054177405.1 Leptonychotes weddellii | reverse complement strand
GGTATCGGGCTTTTATCTCCTGCAGAATTCGAATATCTGAGTCATTTTAAATAAAATCCAGCTTTTGTTTGTTTTTTTTTAAATGATTTTTCCTTAAGTTAACTGCCAGATTCACCAGATTCTCTTCGAAGTTCCATGAGGGATGTGCATGGCTTGCTGAGTGCTCATGGCCTAGCAGGTTCCTTTTTAGTGCACCGTGTGTGTCTGCTTCCACCAGCTGAGCAGGAGATCATGGAAACTATTTTTGTTTGATCCCAAAGCTGTCTGTGCCAGTTTGATCATCTAAATTCACACGTGAACCAACGCAACATACATGCTGGAAGAGCTGCT
>NW_027712040.1:0-330 GCF_054177405.1 Leptonychotes weddellii | reverse complement strand
TTTTTTTTTTCTTTTCTTTTTTAAAGATTTTATTTATTTTTTGGGACAGAGAGACACAGTGAGAGAGGGAACACAAGCAGGGGGAGTGGGAGAGTGAGAACAGGCTTCCCAAGGAGCAGGGAGCCCAATGCGGGGCTCGATCCCAGGACCCCGGGATCATGACCTGAGCCGAAGGCAGATGCTTAACAACTGAGCCACCCAGGTGCCCCTGTTTTTTGTTTTTAAGACTTTCTGGAAAACCTGGTATTCAGATGGACACCTGACTGGAAGCGATTGGCACAGGCTGATGTTCAGAGGAGAGGAAGGAGAGAGGCAGACAGGTAAAGATGA
>NW_027712039.1:0-330 GCF_054177405.1 Leptonychotes weddellii | reverse complement strand
TTTTCTTAATAACCTTTTCTTTTCTCTAGCTTACTTTTTGTAAGAACACAATACATAATTCATGTAATATACAAAATATGTGTTAATCTACTGTTTATATTATTGGTAAGGTTTCCAGTCAAGAGTAAGCCATTAGCAGTTAAGTTTTTGGGGAATTAAAAATTATATATGGATTTTCAATTGTGTGGGGGCATCAATGGCCCTCATTCCTACATTGTTCAAAGGTCACCTGTATTTTCATATTTGGTGAGCATCCTAGTTTTGTATTTGATTTTCTTTTTTTTTAAATTTTATTATGTTATGTTAATCACCATACATTACATCATTAGT
>NW_027712038.1:0-5780 GCF_054177405.1 Leptonychotes weddellii | reverse complement strand
TAAAACTAATGATGTAATGTATGGGGATTAACATAAGAATAAAAAAAAAGAAAGAAAGAAAATTTCACAGAAGGAATTCTACTCAATAACAATCTGAGACTGAGGAAAGAAAGCTCCACAACTAAATCAAAGAGAAACTAAAAGATAACAGCTTATTTAAAGATATATGTTCAGATGGTTTTATGTTATTTGCTATATCAAAGCAAAGTGAAAACATTAAACCAGGATTTCCTATACTAAGTACTTCATTACTTGACTAGAATACTTACACATACACATACACGCACAGGCAGTCCTCACTTTGCACGGTGCAGAACCATAAAAATAACTATATAAGTGGAAACTGAGCAAAATGATCTTAATAATCAATGAGAAAAAAACAGTCTGAACAGACAAAGCAAGCACCAGAACCAGATTCCAATATAACACGGATTGTGGTTTTATAAGATAGGGAATTTAAAATAGTTGTGATGGATATTTTAATGGCTCTAATGGAAAACATATATAACATGAAAGAACAGATGTATATTATAGACAGAGAGATAAAAACTCTAAGAAAGAATCAAAAGGAAATACTAGAAATCAAAATACAATATAACAGAGACATAGAGTGCTTTCGATGGGCTCATCTATAAACTGGACACAGCCAAAGAATCAGTGAGCTTAAAGATAGGTCAGTGGAACTTACCAAACTGAAATGCCAAAGAAAAGAATTAAAAAGAGACACATATAATAGAGCATCTACAAACTATGGGTCAATTTCAAAACAGGCAACATATACATAACTGAAATACCAGGGGAAAAAAGAGAACAAAACAGAAAAATATTTGATGTAATGATGACTAAGAATTTTCAAAATTAATGAGGGACACCAAGCCACATATGCAGGAAACTCATAGTATCAAGCAGTTATCCTGATAATCCATATCTAGGCATAACATATTCAAACTGCAGAAAACCAAAAACAAAGTCTTGAAAGAAATCAGAAGGGGGGAAAAAAAAGCCTCTTACTCTTAAAGAGGAACAAGGATAAGAATTACAGCAGACTTCTCTTCATGCAAGCAGGAAGAAAGTAAATTGAAATATTTAGTGTTAAGTTAAAAAAAATTAGAATTCCATAGGGGCACCTGGCTGGCTCAGTCGCTAGATCATGTGACTCTTGATCTCAGGGTTTTAAGTTCAAGTCCCACATTGGGTGGAAATTACTTAAAAATAAAATCTTAAAAAAAAGAAGTTAGAATTCCATACGCACCAAAATTATCATTGAAAGTTAAAAAAAAAAGATACAAAGATTTTCTCAGAGAAACAAAAACGGAGGGGATTCATCATCAGTCAACCTTCCCTGCAAGAAATGTTAAAAGAATTTCTTGAGAGAGAAGAAAAATGATATAGGACAAAAGCTTGGCTCTACATAAAGAAAAAAAGAGCACTTGAGAAAGAACAAAAGCAAAATAAACATTCTTCTCATGCTTACACAGAATATTTGCCAAGACAGATCACATCAGGGCCAGGAAACACATAACAAAAAATTAAGAAACATATAAAGTGTGCTCTCAGACCACAGTGGAATTAAACTAGAAATGAAGTAACAGAAAGATAGCTGAAAAGTCCCCACATGTTTGGAATTAAATACATTTCTGTACTACCTGGGTCATACATAACATATGGATCAAAGACGTCCTGAGATAAATTACAAATCCCTTGAACTAAGTAAAAATGAAAATACAATTAATCAAAACTTGTGGGATGCAGCAAAAGTCATGGTTAGAGAGAAATTTATAACACTTAATGTACATGTCATAAAGGTAGAAAGATCAATAATCTAACATTCTATCTTAAGAAATCAGAGAAAGAACAGCAATTTAAGCAGAAAGCAAGCATTAAGACATAATACAGACATGAATTAAATTAAAAATAGGAAAAAAAAAAAAGAAAAAATCAACTAAACCAAAATCTGGTACATTGAAAATATCCATAAAATTGATAAGCCTCTATTCAGGCTAATTATGAAAAAAAAAAGAGAAGACATAATTTATCAATATCAGAAATGAAAGAGGGGTCACTAGAGATCCCATGGATATTAAAAGGATAATATAGGAATGTTATGAACAGCTCTGTGCCCACAGATTTGATAACTTAGATGAAATGGACCAGTGCCTTGAAAGACAGAAACTACCAAAACTCATACATGGAGAAATAGATGATTTGAAAAGGCTTATATCTATTAATGAAATCCGATCAATAATTAATAACCATTTTTCAAAAAAAGCACCAGGCCCAGATGATATCATTGGTGAATTCTTCCAAACATTTTAAGAAATGATACCTACTCCTTACAAACCTTTCAGAACACTTCCTGACTTATCCTAGGCCAGTCTCACTCTAATACTAAAACCAGATAAATACATTATGAGACTGGAAAATTACAGACCAATATGTCTCATGAACATACATGCAAAAATCCTCAAAAAATCTTAGCAAAGGGGCGCCTGGGTGGCTCAGATGGTTAAGCGTCTGCCTTCGGCTCAGGTCATGATCCCAGGGTCCTGGGATCGAGCCCCATATCGGGCTCCTGGCTCAGTGAGGAGCCTGCTTCTCCCTCTCTCTGCCTCTCTCCCTGCTCATGCTTTCTCTCTCTCTCTCTATTTCAAATGAATAAATAAAATCTTTAAAAAAAAAAATCTTAGCAAATCAAATCTAACCATGTGTAAATAAAATTATACACCACAATCAAGTAGGATTTATTCCAGGTTTGCATGTCTCCTTCAACACTAGGAAATCAGTTAATGTAATCTACCACATCAACAGGCTAAGAAAGAAAGTCATAATATTAACTGATTAGTTGATAATATTAAATGATGGAGAAAAGCATTTGACAAAATCCAACATCCATCATGATAAAAACTCTCAGGAAACTAGGGATAAAAGGGATCTTCCTTAACATAATAAAGGACATACAAACAATACAATGCTTAATGGTGAGGCACTGGACACTTTCCCCCTAAGATAGAGAAGAAGGAAAGGATGGCTCCTCTCACCACTCCTATATAACCTCATAATAGAATTCTTAGCTAGTATAATACGACCATAAAATAAAATAAGAAGTATACATATTGGGAGAGTCAGAGAAAAAGGAAGAAATAAGACTGTCTTTATTTGTAGAAGACATGATTTTTTATAAACAAATCCCGGAGAATCAAACAAACAAACAAAAATCCTTGCACTAATAATTATAGCAAGGTTACATGATACAAGATTAATATGCAAAAGAAAATTGTCTTCTATATACCAGAAATGAAAATTGGAGTTTAAAATGAAAAACACAAGTCCATTTACAATAGCACAAATAGCAAAAATAAAATATTTAGGTATAAATCTAACAAAACATGTACAAGATCTATACATACACAACCATAAAACTCTGATAAAAGAAATTAAAAGATTTTAAAAAGTGGAGAGATATTCTATGTTCATGGATTGGGAGAGTCAATATTAAGATATTAATTCTTTCCAACTTGATCTATAGATTCAACACAATCCCATTTAAAATCCCAGCAATCTATTTTGTAGATATCAACAAAGACAACTTCTAATACGGATTTACTTATCAGATAGGTTATCATTATTCCCATATAAGATCTATGATGATGAAAACTAGAAAATTATGTGTTCAACTAAATTGAATTGTAATTCTGACGAATATTTTATAACAACAAAAAATATGTTCTGTACCACGTCATTTTAAATCTAATTTCCAATATCTTTAATTCATGTTAAGACCCTGGACAAATATTACTTTGAATTAATTAATAAATAATATTCAAATATTTGGATATTTCTAAGTACAATGGAATACTAAACTATTAGTTTTGTTTTGTTTTAAAGATTTTATTTTTTTGAGCATAAGCAGGGGAAATGGCAGAGGGAGAAGGAGAAGCAGGTTCCCGCTGAAGAGGGAGCCTGACACGGGGCTTGATCCTAGGACCCTGGGATCATGACCTGAGCCGAAAGCAGAGTCTTAACCAACTGGGCCACCCGGACACCCTGAACCATAAGTTTTAATAGTTTTAATTATATATTTTTGCTTCCTATGTTTATATTTGTGAAGTGGTTTTACCTCTGGATTATATTAAAGATTTTTATTTATTTATTCTAGACAGAACAGAGAGAGAGCAGGGGGAGGAGCAGAAGAGGAGGCAGAGAGACAAGCAGACCCTGCGTTTGGTGCAGAGCCCTGTGCAGGGCTCTATCTCAGGATGCTGAGATCGTGACCTGAGCCTAAACCAAGAGTTGAATGCTTAACCAACTGAGCCACCCAGGTGCCCCACCTCTGGGTTATATTAATGAATGTGTTGATATTTACCACTTTAAGAAGGTGTAAAATGAGTATTTATGGCTTCAGGGGGTCATATTGTGTATGCTCATGAACTTTGCTAGTCTGTTAAAGTGTGTGCATGAGACAGATCTTTCTTGATTATCTACCTCTAGGTTACCTTAGATAAAAGTTATAATTAATACAGTTATGTTAATTATAGGTTATAATTAATATAGCTAATATATTAATATATAAGTTATAATTAATATCATTAACATATTATAAGTAGTAGTAGCAGAGAAATAGGTCGTCTATGCAAGGTAATGAGATGTGTTTTGTTTATCAAAGGAAAAAGAGTAGTTTTGCCCTGAAGTAAAGTATCTGGCTTTTCCAGAGTACAAAAAAGGATAGTGAATACATAATTTGAATGCATATAGAAAACTGCAAGAATTTTGTAAAATTCCTTTGTCTTGGTTTACAATTACTGCAAATAATAAGACTGAAAAGCACTGAAATGCATTAAAATTTTGGCAAAACTTTCTCAGTTTTGATGGGTTTATTCGTGAGAAAAAAGAACTCATGAACACTTTAGTGGAAAAATAAAATATTAGAATTTTGTTCTCTGTTAAAATGTCAAGTTGGTCTTGGAGAAGTCAGTATACTGTATCAAAGGGTTATTTTTCTTTGTATCCTTCTAATAGGTCATCAGAATAATTTTCTATGCTTTTTGCTTACTTTATAATATCCTTGATTAGGAAAAATGTTTCTCATTTCTAAGAATACTAGGGCTCATTATAATTCTTTTTCCTTCTTCTATGTTTACTTGTATTGCCACTTTGATTATTAAGTAGCCAAGCTAACACCATTCTTTCTCCCCAGGCATCTATGATCCTCTCTTAATCAACTGGCCAAATTTCCACTAACAAATCTTGATTTTGCCTTCCCAAGATTAGACCCTAGGTAAACCAAAAAAAACTTTTTTGAAGTTATTTTTTATGCCTAAACTATCTCTGAAGTTTCTCAGGTGGCTCCTGGGCAATCACAAAGATGTGTTTTTTTCCCTTTTTAAAAAAAAGGATACTAGAAAGAATAGATTTGCTTAGTCACCTCTATATTTCTTATTTGGTTCAACACTAATTAGTGTAAGAGCTGCAGGAAAGAGCAGTCAAATCAAAGGAGAAAACAGCTTTCCATAAGTTAATTTTATATGGCAACATGTTCTCAATATAAATACATCTTAGGGATACTATTTGTCAGTGTCATTACTACTGTTCTTTCCCCCAGGAGAAACACAATCCAATCCTTGTAAAACAGTTATGTTTTATATTTCAATAGAGAATTTTACTCTCCTACCTTCTAACATTATATTGGTTACTATAATCATTAATACAACCATTCAGTACTCTCAATAGCAAGTGGTTTCCACTTTCTTCTCATGTGTGCCTGAAGGCTCTGCTTTAAACTC
>NW_027712037.1:0-14415 GCF_054177405.1 Leptonychotes weddellii | reverse complement strand
CTCAGCATCAGGGAAATCCAAATCAAAACCTCAATGAGATACCACCTCACACCAGTCAGAATGGATAAAATTAACAAGTCAGGAAATGACAGATGTTGGCGGGGATGCGGAGAAAGGGGAACCCTCCTACACTGTTGGTGGGAATGCAAGCTGGTGCAGCCACTCTTTTTTTTTTTTTTAAGATTTTATGTATTTATTTGACAGAGAGATAGAGAGCACAAGTAGGCAGAGGGAGAGGGAGAAGCAGGCTCTCCACTGAACAGGGAACCAGACATGGGGCTCAATCCCAGGACCCCAGGATCATGACCTGAGCCGAAGGCAGCCGCTTAACCGACTGGAGCCACCCAGGAACCCCTGGTGCAGCCACTCTTGAAAACAGTATGGAGGTTCCTCAAAAAGTTGAAAATAGAGCTACCTTATGACCCAGCAATTGCACTACTGGGTATTACCCCGAAGATACAAGTGTAGTGATCCAAAGGGGCACATGCACCCCAATGTTTATAGCAGCAATGTCCACAATAACCAAACTATGGAAAGAGCCAAGATGTCCATCGACAGATGAATGGATAAAGAATATGTGGTGTATATATACAATGGAATATTATGCAACCATCAAAAATGAAACCTTGCCATTTGCAACGACATGGATGGAACTAGAGGGTATTATGCTAAGCGAAATAAGTCCATCAGAGAAAGACAAGAAGCATATGATCTCACTGATATGAGGGATTTGAGAAACAAGACAGAGGATCATAGGGGAAGGGACGGAAAAATGAAACAAGATGAAATCAGAGAGGCAGACAAACCATAAGAGACTCTTAATCTCAGTAAACAAACTGAGGATTGCTGGAGTGGAGGGGGGTGGGAGGGGTGGGATGGCTGGGGGATGGACATTGGGGAGGGTAGGTACTATGGTGAGCGCTGTGAATTGTGTAAGACTGATGAATCATAGACCTGTACTCCTGAAACAAATAATACATTATATATGTTAATAAAAAAAGTGGGTGTCTAAAGGGTTACAATTTGTCAGTTTCCCTGAAGTGGTGGAAGAGGGGTCACCTGAATCAGACAGAATGTTCTAACACCTGATGTGGATGGGTATGGCTCATAGCAAGCACCGTGAACTGAGGGAGCTGGTCCATGTTTGGGGTATATGTGTACCCTTTTGTGTGTTCTTAGGTATTCAGCTGGGCGCAGTTTCCTTCTTTCACCTAGTGTTTCTCAGAAATAAACTGAATTTCAGTGAAACAGATTTATGTTTTTAAAAACAAACTTGTTTAGAAAACAATTTGAATGTACCACCCTCACTGATAAAATTACTACAGTAATTTTTTCCTAGTAATTTTTAAGTTCAGGACAACGTTATTGGCTGGGTGGTAAGATTAGGCATGAAAGAAACCATATGATAATTGTCTTTCTCTGCTTGACTTATTTGACTTAGCTAATCCCCTCCAGTTCCATCCATGTCGGTGTGCATTGTGGGTGTTCATCCTTTCTGATGGCTGAGTAATATTCCACTGAAGACCATAGGGGAAGGAAGGGAAAACTGAAGGGGGGGAAACCAGAGAGGGAGACAAGCCATGAGAGACTCTGGGAAACAAACTGAGGGTTTCAGAAGGGAGGGGGGTGGGGGGATGGGGTAGCCGGGTGATGGGCATTAAGGGGGACATGTGCTGTGATGAGCACTGGGTGTTATACGCAACTAATGAATCATGGAGCACTACATCAAAAACTAATGATGTCCTGTATGGTGGCTAACTGAACATAATAAAAAAAGATTAGGAATGAAATATATATATTTAATTATGATATATGTTAAATTATAATATATATTTAATTATTATATGTTATACATATATATTTTTTATCTCATACCTTGTACAGCTTTTCTTGCTGGTAATTACTACTGCTTTTAATAAGAAATCTAGGTTGATATCAGTTTCCCTTCTCTCTACTGATTTTTTATATATCAAGGATATTAATCCTATATCAGGCATATATATGTGGCATTTTTTTTCTTCCCATCTCATCATCTTGCCATGTGCTCTTTAATACTGTCTTTCCCCAAAGGGGTTGTTTCCAAATTTGCATAGATTTGTATGGCTAAGAATTTATATCGTTCTCTGTATAAAAACATTTGACTAATATACTAGGGGCACAGAACACCACCCCCCAGGTTTATCGGAGTAATAGAACATTCCCCATCTCAGCAGCCACATGGCCCTGGGGAGCATACACAGCCTGGGCTTGCTGGGGGGGAGCTCCAGGATTTGAGTCTCTACTCCACTGTTCCCCAAGAGTTGCTGACCCTCTGACTTTTCCTTACCTCCTCAGTGGACCAGTGAACATAATACCTGCCTCGAATGGATTTTGCAGGGATCTGACAGAACATGCAATGGCATTCTTTGTTATCAAAAGAATCAGGGATACTGGGTGGAACAAAAACAGAGAAAAACCGGTCATTTGGGTGAATGAGTGTCACCCTTACCAGATAACCTTTGGTTTCTTGGGTGGGCTGGGCCTCTCACCTCAATTGCAGGCCAGAGAAGAAATATCAGGATTGGGAAGATGACAAGACCAATGTCTCCTTTCAGAGTTTTAGGTTTCAGGATCACGAATAGCTTCATGAAGGCCTTTTCTGGGACCTTGATCACAACGTGGAGGGAGTGAAGGGAGGGAGTTGGGAGATCAGCAAAGCCTGGAGCCCTGAGTCTCACCCTTTTCACTTGGCCTAAATTCCCAAATCTTATCTTGGGCACAGCAAGAACTATAAGGCTCTGGTGTAGGCCAAGCGGTTGTCATGAAGGTATCTGGGGTGGAGGAAGAAAAGGCAACATCCACTAGGATCAAAGTAGAGCTACTCTGACAGCACAGTGCCATTTCCTGATCTATGAGACAGAAACATGCCTCCACATTCACTGCATCATATGCAGTAGAATGAGCTCTGTGGCAGTGTGTCATGGGAAAAAAAATCCTGGTACTTACATATCTCTAGATGAGGAAACTGAGAATAAAGGAACAGGTTCATGAAATTCATAAAAGTAATGCACACCTGTTCAAAAACAACTAGCTGGGTTATATGTGCTGAGACCGAAGTGTTACATGTGATAATGAGTGAAATAAAGAAGCAAAACAAATTACCTGCAAATTTCCATTATTCACTCCCTTAATCTTCCCAACTCACACCTATCCCTGCACACTTCGGTCACTTACGATCTTATCCAGGGGCCCTCACGGGCATCATCCATGGCTGCAACTCCATCTTGCTCCTAGAGGGGTGAAGAATGAATCCCAGAACTGCTTTGTTCAGACCATGTATCACACCTCCCACGGGAAGCACCCCAGCATCTTGTTCTTTGAAAGAAGCTAATGCGGTATCATGGTCTGAAATTGGAAAAAACACAGAAAAAAAATGAATAAATGTAAAAGGACAACACAAAATAAAACACAGAGTAGAAAACACCAAATACCAAGAACAAAATCCTGGGATGCTGTCCTGGCTAATGAAGAAGTATCACTGATTTTTATAATCGAAAAAGAAATATAGCACAGAAGACTGGGAGGCTGCACTGTACCTCCCGGGAGATGAGAAGTAGGCAGAATTCACCGCCCAGGAGAGAGCAAGCACAGCAGGAAGGACTTGGACAGAGGGTCCATTGTGAGGCATTATCCCTGCTCTGATGTGTTCAGGCTGGGTGACCTGGAATGAGTTCATTAATGTCTGTAACCCTCACCTCCCTCCCGTGCTCTAGGTGGACAATTCAAGCTACTCTGTGTGGTGTTAGATTTTAAAGGTCATAGTGAGTCCTCCATCTGAAAAAATGAAAGATAGTCTGAAGAAAATATATCCAGAATGAAGCCTGGGGAGAAAAAATGCTGGGACAGACTGAGAGAGGGGGCAAGAATTAAAGATAATACAGTGAATAACACATTTAACTGGAATCCCAGAAGGAGCGAGAGAGAACAGGCCAGTCCTCCAATTGTTAAATATGATATATCTATTAATTTAGATCTTTAATTACCCTCAGCTATCTTTTATAATTTTCAGTGAGTAGGCCTTGCACTTATTTTGCTAAATTTATTTCTAAGCATTTTATCCTATTTTACACTACTTTAGGAATTGATTTCTTAATTTCATTTTCTGATTGCTCATTTCTAGTAAATAGACATTATTGATCTTTCAAAATTTATGTACTACTACTAGTATTTCTTTTATAGATTTCTTAGGATTTTCCACACACATGATCATGTTACCTGCAAATAAAGATAGTTTTATTTATTCCTTTGCAATCTATATGCCTTCCATTTCTTTTTCATATATTTTTAAATATTTTACTTATTTATTTGATAGAGAGAGACACCCTGAGAGAGGGAACACAAGCAGGGGGAGTGGGAGAGGGAGAAGCAGGCTTCCCACGGGAGCCCGATGCGGGGCTGATCCCAGGACCCTGAGCAGGGAGCCCACGCCTAGGGGCTCTGATCCCAGGACCCTGGGATCATGACCTGAACCGAAGGCAGACCAGATGCTTAACAGACTGAGCCACCCAGGCACCCCAGGATATTAGTTTTAGGATTTTCTGATAGAGGTGGCACTTTATCAGGTTGAGGAAGTTCCTTGCTATTTCTAGTTTGATTTTATCCTGAATGGGTGTTGGATTTTGTCCAGTGCTTTTTCTGCTTCTATTGAGTTGATTATGTAGTTTTTGTAAAAACTCATGCACGATGCCAAAGTTAGTAGGCAATAAGTAACATCTATTGTCAAGCTTACAATCTTAATAGTTCAAAAAATTAATTACCTTTAATTGGAGGTACTTATAATGACTTTTATTTGCTTCTTTACATTTTCCTCTTTTTACAGAAATATTAAAATTCTAGCCTAAGTTTATACCAGTAATTAAAACTTACACACTTTTAGGGACTTGGATCTAGTAATTCACTCCTATCAATACGATTGCTATTTAGTTTTTCCTTTATTGTTATTTATTTTTTCAATCTGGGATCCAATCAAGAATCATGAATTCGTGTTTTTTTTTTCCACCTGTACTGAGATATAATTGACATACAACATCGTGTAAGTTTAAGATGTACAATGTCATGATTTGATACACACATATATGAAATGACTATCACATATGCTTCATAAACACATCTAGCACCTCACATAGTTACCTCTGTGTGTGTACGTGTGTGATGAGAACTTTTAAGAACTACTCTCTCAGCAACTTTCAAATATACAATATAGTACTATTAACTATAGTCACCATGCTATGCAGTAGATCCCCAGAACTTATTCATCTTGTAACTAGAAGAGTCTCATGCTCTACTGACTGGGCCAGCCAGACGCCCCTCCCCTGGGGACTTTTCAGAAAAGCAGCTGTACAAAGCCTTTCACCCAAGAAGGTAGAATTTCAGTCTCTGTTACCTTTTTCTGCATCGTCTGCCATTGGGGACAACAGTGACATGGTGAAGACAGCACTAGGACATAGGTGGAACACCCCTGCGGGATCCCAGTTCTGCCTCTTAGGTAGCTCCAAGAGTAGCTTGGTAGAGCAGCGCCCAGCCCCGCGGTCTCTCGAGGGCGTCGTAGATCAAAGTTTGGATGCGCGGGGACTTGGCGTTGTTCCTCGTGACAGGGCGGCTCAGGGGGGTCTTGGCCAGGAGCCCGATGCCCTGCGGGGTCCTCCGCAGCCCCTCGTCGCAGCCGCTGCCCTCCAGCAGCAGGGTCCCGTCTTTGAAAGCTGCGGCCCCGAGCGCCAAGGTGACTTGGTTCACGTCGCCGGGCGCCAGCCCCACTTTCCAAATCTCCTTGTCGCCGGCCGCCGCCGCGTCCCCTCCGGCCGGGTTAGCGGCCCCGCCGCCGCCGCCGCCAGCCACCCCCGCCGCCCTGAGCGCCTTGAGCCCCACCTGCCTCGCCCCAGCCGGCCGCTTCGCCTTCTCGGCTGCTGCTCCGGGAAGCAGAGGCGCTCGGGGTGCGTGGATGAGGCGGCGACGGCAGCTGCAAGCCCGGGAACTGCAATGCCGTGACCCGCGCGCCGCTCCCCACCCCCCCACCCCCAAAAGCAAGCAAAGGCGGGCCCCCCGGGGGGGCGCAGGGGAGGCCGGGCAGCGGTAAGAGGTCACATCCCGCGCGAGTCAGCCGCGGGACCCCGAGGGGCGCAGGCCGGGGGCCGCGGGGAGGCGGCGAGGGCGCACGAGGCTGGCGCCGAGGCGCTAGGGCGCGGGGTGGCGGCGGCGGCACGCCGTCCGGCGGACCCGAGGCAGCATCGCAGCGTACTTACCAGCCGGGGGCCAACCTCCCGCCAGCCACACGCGCTGCCGCTGCCTCCGCTCTCCTCTGCGCACCCCGCCCCCGGCGCCCCTCCCCGCCCCTCGCCCCCCGCGCCCCTCCCCGCCCCTCCCCGCCCCTCGCCCCCCGCGCCCCTCCCCGCCGGCTCCAGCCTCAGGCCCGCAGCAGCCGTCGAGGGCCCAGCGTAAGCGGGCTGTTGCTGTTTAAACGTCCACTGGCACAAAGTTTCTTGCAGGTGGGTTCCATAGTTAAATTGCTGCCCTGTAGGGAACCCAGGAAAGTCTGACCATGTGCCCCATATAGGTTATCTCATTTATTCCTAGGAGGAAGATAATCATCATCCCCATTCTCTAGATGAGGAAACAGAAACAAGAAGCATATTGTCTAGGGTCATACAGCCACTGAAAAGAAAAACAGAGGTGGTAGCAAATGCCTTTCTGATTGCCAACCCCTTATTCCCCCGGAGGACACCACCAAATTCAGCTGTAATCTAGAAAATCATATGGGAATTGAGGTCCTTCTGAACCCAAACCACTGTTCTTGTCTCTGTAACATACTCATTTGGCTGTAAATCACGTGCTTACAAGATTGGAAGATTGTTTTTTGTATTGGGAAAATTATCGTACCCTAAAATATGGAGGATATTATTCCATTTAACCATTTTAAATGTATAGACCCTTTGACCATACCATTTCTGGAAATTTACCTGGAAGAAATCGTTGCTTCCAAGTTTTCCTATTACAAAGAGCACATAGTTGTATGGGAATTCTGATCACTGATTGAGACAAGGAGGATGAGGTGAGGAAATGGAGGAAACTGGAAGGAAACTGGTTGAAGTGCTAGGATATGATTTCAGGTCAGCACCTTTAACGCTGTTCAACATGATCTCATCCCCAGTTTCCTTCTTCACTTTCGTTCTTTTTATGCTTCCTTTCCCTCACTTTTTTCCAGCCAAGCTGGCCTCTGTGTGGTTTCGTGAATATGCCAATTATGCTGTGTCCTCTGGACCTTTGCATTTGCTATTCTCTCTACCTGGAATACTATTTCCAAAATACCCCCTAGACTCTCTCTGGGACCTTCTTAGAATATTTGCTTCAAAATCGTTTTATCACTGAGGCCTTCCCTAGCTCCCTTATTCATATCCCCTATTCATTACTTCCCTATTACCTATTCATTCCCTGACCCCCACTCTCACTATCCTCCTTCCTTGTTTTTCTCCTTAGCATTTATCACTCTCTGTCCTACTAATATTGTACTTAATTTATTTTCTATCTCCCTCACTTATAAAAACAGAGGTTTCTGTCTTTTTTTGTTAACTATTGTATCCTCAATGCCTATAATAGTATCTGCACTTAGAAGGTGCTCAAAAAATGGTTGTTGAGTGAATTAATTAAATTTCTAAAATGCATGGCAAGATTGTAATGACATGTTCTCACTTCTAAGGAATCTCAGGATCTTTAGGCATGTGTTATGTGCCAGGGATGGTGTTTGTTGTATGATAGATGTAACCTTATGTCTGACTTATGCTAAAAAAAAAAAATCTTCCTCTCATAACTTTCTTGCCACTCTAGGTAATTTCACAAGAAATTTTCCAATAAATATATGCCAATATGAAATCTTGTTGTGCTGCTAATTTGTGAACTCCTATTTCAATGGAGTCACAACTCCCTAATATATATGGATGGGAACATGGTTTTCCAGTCCCTTTCTAGGAACCCAGGAGTCATGTGGATCAATCTCAGTTTTCAATACAGGTGTCTATGTGAAACATCTACACAAATAGACCTTCAATAGTAAGGAGAGAGTAGTATATTTGTGAGAGTGACAGTGGTCTAACAGAAGGGTTGAGGAAGTGGTGATAAGGCTACTTTTCCCTTTTAATTGATTAACTTATCAGGTAATTATGAAAGCATCACTGTATACTACCTGAAAAATTAACAGACAAGCATAAAGCATGAAATGTGAAATGTCTGTAGGAGAGTCTTTCTTTTAATGTAGATACTAAATAAATCTCTTGAACTTTCAATAGGTTGTGGGAAGCTATGGCCCTGTAGTAATATGTTAGGTTATATTAACTGGCCCTTTTTCAGCTGAAAGAAAAAAATACAGCACTGATGCCAGTGGCATTAGGAGAACTTCTGGATTCCTTGCTATACACAGGAGCTTTTAAAAGCCCTTATTTCCCCACATATTTTTTTCCCAACCTCTTTTTCTCCCAAGCTTATCAGCCTGTCTGTTGCTTGTCCTGACTTTTGCCCTTTGCTCTAGGCTGATGTAGTCAATACTTTCACTTTTGAATGCTGTATTAGTCTGCTCAGGCTGCCATAACAAAATACCACAGACTGGGTGACCTAAATAACAGGAATTTAGGGGCACCTGGGTGGCTCAGATGGTTGAGCGTCTGCCTTCGGCTCGGGTCATGATCCTAGGGTCCTGGGATCGAGCCTGCATCGGGCTCCTTGCTCAGCGGGGAGCCTGCTTCTCCCTCTCCCTCTCCCCCTGCTCATGCTCTCTCTCTCTGTATCTCTGTGTCTCAAAGGAATAAATAAAATCTTAAAAAAAATAATAGGAATTTATTTTTTTCACAGTTCTGGAACCTAGAAGTCCAAGATCAAGGTGTCTTCTGAGGCCTCTTTTCCTGACTTGCAGATGGCCACTTTTTGCTCTGTCCTCATATGGTCTTTACTCTGTGTGCACAGATACCTGGTATCTCCTGTGTGTGTCCGAATTTCCTCCTCTTGTAAGGACACAAGCCAAATCGGTTTAGGGCCCATCATAAAAGTCACATTTTAACTTAATCACCTCTTTATTTTATTGCCACAAGATACATTTTATTTTATTTTTTTAATTTATTTATTTTTAGTCTAATCACCTCTTTAAAGACCCTATTTCCAAATATAGTCACAATCTGAGGCCCTGGGTATTAGGATTTCAACATATGCATTTTGAGGGCACATAATTCAGGCCATAACAATCCACACTCTGGATACCCAAAATTCATGTCCTTCTCATATGCAAAATACATTCACCCCTATCTCAACAGCCCAAGTCTTAACCTATTCCAGCATTAACTCTAAGTCCCAAATCTCACCTAAATATCTAAATCATGTATGGGTGAGACTCAAGAGATGATTCATCTTGAGGCAAAATTCTTGTCCAGTTGTGAACCTGTGAAATCAGATAAGTTAATCTGCTTCCAAAATACAATGGTAGGATAGGCATAGGATACAGATCCTCATTCCAAAAGGGACAAGATCGGAAAGAAGAAAGGAATTACAGATTACAAATAAGTCTAAAACCTAGTGGGAAAATTCCATTTGATTTGGAGCCCCAAGAAATAGTTCTCTTTGGCTCAATGCTCTGTCCTCCAGGCCCACAGGAGTAGAATCTCCACTTTCTGAGCCCACTGAGATGGCAGCCTCACCACCTTGTCTCTGGGTGGCAGCTCCACTCCCAAGACCCTAGGCCTTGCGCTCTGAAACCAAAGAGGTGGCCCTGCCCTCTTAAACCCAGGAAGATACTGCCCCATTTTGGGGTCATTCTTAATTTTTCTTGAAGGGTAATACATATTCACAGCTGGACAGGTCTATTGTTCTGTCCTGTAGAATCCCAGAAGTCCAAGAGCTTTTCTTCATTTCGTCTCATCTTTGTCTTCTTCAGGCAAAGCTAGCAGTGTTCCTGCTGGTATAACTCCATCTCTGTCTCTGGCTTCTGCTGAGATTGTTGGTTGTTGGTTACACTATGAGTCATGCCCATCATCTACTTTCTGGAGTGACTGTCCAATCACACCTTTGTTGTTCTCTCCAGAACATGCTTTCTCGTTTTTTGCAATATGGACAGACAGAATTTTCCAATCATAATGTTCTGGTGTTTTTTGCTTAATGATTCCTGCTCCAATTTACCTCTCTCTTCTTATATTTTATAATAAGCAGTAAAGAGAAACCAGGCAATGTCTTCAACATTTTGCTCAAAATCTCCTATGATAAATATCCAGATTCATCACTTACAATTTCTACTTTGCACAAAATTCTAGAACACAATTTGGCCAAGTTCTTTGCCCCTGTGTAACAAGGATCACCTTTCCTCCAGTTTCCTATAATATGTTCCTCTTTTCTCTTTAAAGTCTCACCAGAATCACCTTGAATGTCCACATTTCTACCAACAGTCTCTTCATGGCAATCCAGACTTTTTCTAGCATGCATCTCAAAACTCTTCCAGCCTCTACCCATTCCCAATTCCAAAGCCACTTCCACATTTTAGGCATTTCTTAAGGTAGTACCTCACTTCTCAGTACCAACATTTGTATTGGGATTCTCCAGAGAAACAGAACCAGCAGGATGTTTATTTATTAGTTTGTCTTAAGAAATTAGGTCACATGGTTGCGGGAGCTTGGTATGTAAAAAATCTGCAGGATAGGCTTTCAGGCTGAGGACCCAGTTTGCATCCAAAGTCAGTTTACTGGCAGAATTCCTTCTTGCTCAGGGTGGTTAGCCTTTCTTGCATTAAAGCCATGAACTGGTTGGATGAGGCCCACCCATATAGAGGGGTTTTTGCCTTATTCAAAATTCACTGATTTAAATGTTATTTTCACCCCCAAAATCTTCATAGAAACATCCAGAATAATGGGTGACCAAATATCTGGGCACCATGGCTCAGCCAAGTTTGTAGATAAAATGAACCATCACAAATGCTTTCAGCAAATGCTGCCTGGGAAGTCACTCCAGCCCTGGGAACTCTCCAAGTCAAAAGAAACAATGGAAAGCCCTTGAGATGGTCTTTCAAGGAGCTCCCAGTGGAGCCGAAACACACAACCACCATTCTTTGAGAATAAGGTCTGTACTGTTCCCTCTGGTACTTAGTAACCTGCACCAGGAGTCTTCATGGCTGCTGCTGATTCAGGGAATGGGAAGGGTAAGAGAGGTGCTTAAAATGCCGCCCCTCTCTCTTGCTAATATGCTGCAGCTTCTTTCTTCATTAAGTTTTCCCCTGGTTGTTCTAAGATTTTGACTAGATTCCAGAATTCTGGGAAAATTGAGTCTAACAGTTTTTGCCAGCTTAGTTGCTTTTGTAGATGGGCCAGGCCCTGGAGTTTGCTACTCTGCCATTTTGAGTGGCATTACCTCCTTAAATTAAACCATCTTTATGGACTCCTAAAAGTAACAGGATACCTAGGCATTGTGCCTACTCTGCTTAATGGATAAGATCACCCAGGGCCTATCTAAGGTCTTTGTACCCAGAGGCATTCTGGGTCAGCACTTCTCCAGGGATAATAAACTTCCTGGCACAGATCAGCTTCAGAGGTCAGGAAAAGGGTGATTCAGTTCCCAGCTATGCCCCTAACTCTGTGATCTTGGCCAATGGACTTAACTTCTCTGAGATTCATTTTCCCTCTTTTCCCCACTTGGTTCTCAGAACTAATTTAAGAATTCAAAGAGATAACAAATGTGAAAGTGCCTAGCCCAATACTAGTACTCAAATCTCATTCCAATTCTCTCTCATCCTGAAATTTTCCTTGAGCTTTCTATTTTCTCTCTTGCCACTTTTCCACGGGGGAAATTAGTGCCTGGTAATGGCTGAATAAATTACCCCTTGAGTAGTGTTTGCATTCTCACAAAGGACAGTCTTTAGCCCATAGGATTTAAAACTTTTTTGATGGAATTGAAAGTCTGTTCCTTCTGGGAGAAGAACACTTTATAAAGACTATTTCTCTCCTCTCTCCAGATACTTTGGGCATTGGCATGTGCTTTTGGTGAGGGAAGATCTCTGGTAGATGATGGCATTCCACTCTTGCAGAGTGGTGCCTTCTTCCTCAAAGGATATGATGTTTGACAAATCAGACACAATACAGTGGATTTACAGATATTAACTGCCTACAGGTAGGGAGTTGTATGATTTGAGGCACATCACTCAAAACCTTACTTTGCTCATCTGTGAACTTGGGATAATGAAGGGGGAATGTGAAAACATTTTAAAAACTTGAACTGGGGAGGAGCAAGATGGTGGAGGAGCAGGAGACCTAAATTTCATCTGGTCCCAGGAATTCAGCTGGGTAGGGATCAAACCATTCTGAACACCTACAAACTCAACAGGAGATCGAAGAAAAGAATAGTAGCAACTCTCTGAACAGAAAAGCGACCACTTTCTGGAAAGTAGGACGTGCGGAGAAGTGAATCCGAGGCGATATTCGGGAGGATAGACAGCGGGGGAGGGGGCCTCCGTCGGCCGCTTCTGGCAAGTGATAGAGCCGCGGAGCACAAAATCGGAACTTTCAGAAGTCGGCTCTGCTGAGGGACATCACTTCAGTGGCTAAGCGGGGGGTGGAACCCTCGCTGGGACAGTGTGGTCTCAGGACCCCCGGGGTCACAGAAAGACCGGGGGTGCCTGAGTGCCGCAGAGCTCCCAGGTATCGGAGCGGGGAAGCTGGCTGCAGAGACGGAGCCGAGGCGCGGGCTCTCAGCTCGGGGTTGCCATAAACCGTGATCCACGGCACAGTTGGGCCACTGCTCCTCCAGCAGGGACCCAACAAGCAGCAGATCCGGGGAGACTCACCTTCCTCCCCGGGGAGGAGCGGCGCGGGAGCGCACTGCAGGGATCTGCTGGGTTTGGAGACTCCACACGGGGTCGGGTGCCAGAGATAGAAACGCTCGGTCACAGGCTGGGTGAGCATGGAGTGTGGCCAGAGACCAGGGAGACAGGAGTGACTGACTGCTTTTCTCTGGAGGACCACTGAGGAGCGGGGCCCCAAGTTCTCGGCTCCTCTGGGGTGGAGATTGGGAGGCCGTCATTTTCACCCTCATCCTCCAAAGCTGTACGGAAAACTTGCAGGGAACAAAAGCTCCCAAGAGCAAACCCGAGCACATTACTTAGCCCGGACCGGCAAGGGCGGGGCAATTCCACCTCCAGCAAAGACTTTTGGGAACTGCGGCACCAGGCCCCACCCCCAGAAGATCAGCGAGAACAGCCAGCCAAGAACAAGTTTATCGATCAATGAGAATGGCAGAACTCCAGCGCTAGGGGAATAATGCATGTAGAATTCATGGCTTTTTTACCATGATTCTTTAGTCTTTCAAAGTTAATTTTTTCAATTTTTTTTCTTTTTCTATTTTTTTAGTTAAAGCTTTCTTCTTTTCTTTTTCAACCAACATCTTATCAATTCCTTTTTAAAAATCTTTTTAAATTTTTTTCATGTTTACACTCATATTCTATCTCTTCATTGTAGCTAACCTTATTTATTGTACATATAACTTTTTTTCTTTTAAAATTTTGGGATACAGTTTCTTCTAACAGACCAAAATATACCCTAAATTGAGTGTATGACATTGTCCTAGTCTCCCGCCTGATCACATTCTCTCTTTTTTTTAATTTTTTCATACTTTTTTCAACCAACTTCTTATCTTATTGATTACTTTTTAAAAGATTTTTTAATTTTCATCTTTACAGTCATATTCCATCCCTTCATCGTATTTACCCTTATTTTTGTATATATATAAGTTTTCCTTTCTTTAAAATTTTGGGAGGCAGTTTCTTCTAACAGACCAAAATACACCCAAAATATAGTGTGTGGCTCTGTTAGTTTCACCAGCTTGATCATATTCTTTTTTTTTTCCCTTTCTTTCCCCCTGGTTGCGGGCCTCTTCTGATTTGTTTAGTGTATATTTTTCTGGGGTCGTTGTTACCTTTTTAGTATTTTTTTAGCATTTTGTTCTTTCTTTCATCTATTCTCCTCAGGACAAAATGACAAAACAGAAAAACTCACCTTAAAAAAAAAAAAAAAAAGCAAGAGGCAGTACCAACTGCCAGGGACCTAATCAACACAGACATTAGTAAGATGTCGGAAATAGAGTTCAGAATGACGATTATAAAGATACTAGCTCAGCTTGAAAAAAGCATAGAAGATAATAGAGAATCCCTTTCTGGAGAAATAAAAGAACTAAAATCTAACCAAGTCGAAATCAAAAAGGCTATTAATGAGGTGCAATAAAAAATGGAGGCTCTAACTGCTAGGATAAATGAAGCAGAAGAGAGAATTAGTGATAGAGAAGACCAAATGATGGAAAATAAAGAAGCTGAGAAAAAGAGAGATAAACAACTACTGGATCACGAGGGCAGAATTCAAGAGATAAGTGAGA
>NW_027712036.1:0-330 GCF_054177405.1 Leptonychotes weddellii | reverse complement strand
GGATCGAGCCCCACATCCAGCTCCCTGCTCCGCGGGAAGCCTGCTTCTCCCTCTCCCACTCCCCTTGCTTGTGTTCCCTCTCGCTGTGTCTCTCTCTGTCAAATAAATAAATAAAATCTTTAAAAAAAAAAATCCCTAGGAGTGAAAGGAACGTGCTGTATTCCTACACAGAGGCAAGGATTTACAGATAAAACTTAATGCCAGCCTTTCTTTCAGATTTGCATTTTGTAGTACTAATAAACCACACGCATCTTAGCCCATGTAATTGACAAACATACTATTTATGCAGCTGATTACTTCATTATATTGCCACCTCCATAATGCAAATGG
>NW_027712035.1:0-330 GCF_054177405.1 Leptonychotes weddellii | reverse complement strand
TTCAAATCAAAACCTCAATGAGATACCACCTCACACCAGTCAGAATGGCTAAAATGAACAAGTCAGGAAACGACAGATGTTGGCGAGGATGTGGAGAAAGCGAAACCCTCCTACATTGTTGGTGGGAAAGCAAACTGGTGCAGCCACTCTGGAAAACAGTATGGAGGTTCCTCAAAAAGTTGAAAACAGAGCTACCCTACGACCCAGCAATTGCACTACTGGGTGTTTACCCCAAAGATACAAATGTAGTGATCTGAAGGGGCACCTGCACCCCAATGTTTATAGCAGCAATGTCCACAATAGCCAAACTATGGAAAGAGCCTAGATGTC
>NW_027712034.1:0-330 GCF_054177405.1 Leptonychotes weddellii | reverse complement strand
GGTGGGTTTTCTCCATACTCTCTCTCTCCCTCTGCGGTTGGAGCGTCAGGGACTTTGAGGCCATAAAGGGTGGCAGGTCCACGAGATGGAAGGAGCTTGGGTGCCAGAATCGCCATGTGGAAGGAAGCCATATCCTGACCAGGAACATCCCTCTGGGCTGATACAGGAGTGAGAAATCAGCTTCTTTTGTCTTAGGCCACTAAAATGGCCTCATTTTCCTTACACGAAGCATTAGTATTTTCCCTTTGACCCCCATCCTCCTAGTCACACAAATAATCTTGCTCTGGATCCACCCTCTTTAAACAAAGTAGAGCAGGGGTTATAGATACC
>NW_027712033.1:0-330 GCF_054177405.1 Leptonychotes weddellii | reverse complement strand
TGAACCATGGATAGTTCTGGAGGATTAGGCTTACTACTTAGTGTGTAGTTAAGGGGACTCCTGACAAGTGACAAAAGTCTCCGACACCCTTTCTACAAAAGTGACAGTGGACTAATGAAGGGATGTTTTTGAGTTCACAGTGCTAGGCAGAGCCTCTGGGATGTGGGGCCCAGCTATAAGTATATTTTAAAGCCCCTCATGTGATTCAATATGCAGCTAAGGTTTCAAACCAATGTTTTGGAAAGACTTTAAAAGAAGATTGAGATGCAGAGGGATTTCTGATGAAATCCTGTTGAAGGTTTCCATTATACCATGTCAAAAATTCCTTTA
>NW_027712032.1:0-330 GCF_054177405.1 Leptonychotes weddellii | reverse complement strand
TTTCCATGTGTAATCAATATAAAAATATTAATGAGAGCATTTATCCCCCCTACGCACTTCATTCTAAGACTTTAAAATCTAGGGTGTATGTCACACGTGGCCCGTGGCTACTGCACTGGACAGAGGAGCTCGCGGCCACTGTAAGGACTCTGGCTCTTACTCTGAGTGATGGGAGGGACGTGAGCGGCCTCAGGTTACAACAGGGTCCCTCTGCCGTCTGGGGGGCATGGGGTGGTGGGAGCACCAGGAGGAGGAGGAGAGGTGATGGTGCAGGTGGGAGGTGACAGTGGCTGGGGGCAGTGGAGGGGGGGAGACGAGGCCAGATTCTGG
>NW_027712031.1:0-330 GCF_054177405.1 Leptonychotes weddellii | reverse complement strand
TTGTTGGGCGCCTGGGTGGCTCAGTTGGTTAAGCGACTGCCTTCGGCTCAGGTCATGATCCTGGAGTCCCTGGATCGAGTCCCGCATCGGGCTCCCTGCTCGGCGGGGAGTCTGCTTCTCCCTCTCCCACTCCCCCTGCTTGTGTTCCCTCTCTCGCTGTGTCTTTCTCTGTCAAATAAATAAATAAAATCTTTAAAAATAAAAAAAATAAAGTTTAGTTGTTATCAGTTTAAAATAAGGTGTTGTAAGTTTAAGATATTTTATGTAAGCCTCATGGTAACAAGGGAAAATCTTGTAGTCATTACACAAAAGAACATGATAAGAAGTCAA
>NW_027712030.1:0-330 GCF_054177405.1 Leptonychotes weddellii | reverse complement strand
TGGAACAACAGGACGTCCACACACAAAAAGTGAATCTAACACAGACCTTACACTCTTCACAATTAACTCACAATGGATCACAGACTAAACGTTGAATGCAAAACTGTAAAACTTCTAGAAGACACCACAGAAGAAATCCTAGGGGACCCTGCATAGGAGGATGACTTTTTAGATACAGCACCAAAGGTACAATCCAAGAAAGAAAACTGATAAGCTGGACTTTGTAAAATGTAAAACTTCTGTTCCGTGAAAGACCATGTCTGGAGAGTGAGAAGACAAGCCACAGACTGGGAAGAAACATTTGCAAAAGACACATCTGATAAAGGACCG
>NW_027712029.1:0-330 GCF_054177405.1 Leptonychotes weddellii | reverse complement strand
GGCTCAGGTCATGATCCTGGAGTCCCGGGATCGAGTCCCGCATCGGGCTCCCTGCTCGGCAGGGAGTCTGCTTCTCCCTCTGACCCTCCTCCCTCTCATGCTCTCTGTCTCTCATTCTCTCTCTCTCAAATAAATAAATAAAATCTTTAAAAAAAAAAGATAAAAGTAATATATCATATAATATATAATATTATATATGTATAATATATAATATTAATATATATAATATAATATAATATATAATATTAAGATATAAGTAATATATCATACAATACATCCATTTAAGATGATTACATTGTTTTTAATATGTTCACAGAGCTGTGTGAACAT
>NW_027712028.1:0-330 GCF_054177405.1 Leptonychotes weddellii | reverse complement strand
GCTTCTCCCTCTGACCCTCCCCCCTCTCATGTTCTCTCTCTCTCTCTCAAATAAATAAAATCTTTTTTATTTTTTAAAGATTTTACTTATTTGAGAGAGTGAGAATGAGAGAGAGAGAGCACATGAGAGGAGGGAGGGTCAGAGGGAGAAGCAGAGTCCCCGCTGAGCAGGGAGCCCGATGCGGGACTCGATCCCGGGACTCCAGGATCATGACCTGAGCCGAAGGTAGTCGCTTAACCGACTGAGCCACCCAGGCGCCCAATAAATAAAATCTTAAAAAAAAAAAAAAAAAAAAGATGCATTAATGCAGCTGCTTCTAACCATTGGTTT
>NW_027712027.1:0-330 GCF_054177405.1 Leptonychotes weddellii | reverse complement strand
GCCATCTTGGTGCACTCCAGGACCTCCAGCAGCGGCACCTCGGGGATACACAGCGCTGTGCCCGCACCCAGGCTGGGGTCAGCGGGCCGCGGAGCACCAGACCTCTGGCATGTCATCCCTGTGCACGCCTCCACAGCTGCCCAGGCTGGTGTTGCCCAGGCCAACACTGATGGGAGCATCTTCCTCAGCAGCCCGCTGCATTCGGGGTCTGTGGGAGCAGAACAGCAGGCCTGCTGGGAGCCAGGGCGGGAGGCACCCGCGGGCATGCGCAGTGTGCTGGGAGCGTGGCCCCCAGGACAACGCACGCGGCTGCGCCTCAGCAGAAAGCTC
>NW_027712026.1:0-5780 GCF_054177405.1 Leptonychotes weddellii | reverse complement strand
GATCCCTACTTTTGTATCTTTGGGGTAAATACCCAGTAGTGCAATTGCTGGATCATATGGTAGCTCTATTTTCAACTTTTTGAGGAACCTCCATACAGTTTTCCAGAGTGGCTGCACCAGCTTGCATTCCCACCAACAGTGTAGGAGGGCTCCCCTTTCTCCGCATCCCCGCCAACATCTGTCGTTTCCTGACTTGTTAATTTTAGCCATTCTGACTGGTGTGAGGTGGTATCTCATTGAGGTTTTCATTTGGATTTCCCTGATGCCGAGCGATATTGAGCACTTTTTCATGTGTCTGTTGGCCATTTGGACTTCCTCTTTTTGAAATGCTTTGCTATGCTTTGATCTAGTCCATGCTCTTCCCTGCTGGAAACTCTTCTCCAGCTCCTTCTTGGACTGCTTCTTCCTCCCTATCTTTAATTTTTCAGAATTCCATCTCTTCTCCTTTTATATTCACTGAACAATTTTATGTATACTGAAGACTACCATCTATATGCTACAAGCTGGTCCTGTACAACAAGTAGTTTGGAAGTAGTGGTCAACAAATGTCTGCGTAAGGGGCTGAACACCATGTTTGTTGCCTGGTGGATTTAATACTGTGCGGGGATTCCCATGCTTTTGAAGGAAAGGAAAATTAACACTGAGTCTGAACAGTCACACGTAGGAGCACCTCTCCAACTCTTGATTTCGGCTCAGGTCATGATCTCACGGTCGTGAGATCGAGCCCCACGCTGGGTGTGGAGCCTGCTTAAGATTCTCTCTCTCCCTCTCCCTCTCCCTCTGCCCCACCACCCCCATAAAATAAAAAAATAAGTAGTCACACGTAAAGAACGATATATACTACATAATAATGTTAACATTGGGTTTGACCTTAGAATGATTGGTTGGGATTTTAAAAGGTGAGTTGTAAGCACTGTTTACTCTTCTGAATTACACAAGACCCTTGCTGCTTGGAATCGAGCATAATGAATAGGACATGACTTATCTCCAGACTAGCATTAACTAGTACAGGGGCAGATTTCAACTGTACATTTATAAAAGTTTTCACTAACTACATCCAGAAAAACACCAACTGATCAGCCTAAAACAATCTCTAGCTAGCGGTTGAAGAATATGGTTAAAAATAGTTATTAAGTAATGTTTTGCGGTTTATGTGATCTAATTCGAGGTAACAGATTCACATTTGTACTGATATCTACCTACTTTTTTAAAAAGATTTTATTTATTTAAGTATCCTGCTTTTTAGTTTTGTTTTAGAATCCATAAGGGTTTCATGAAATTACGAAACAATTTAAAGGGCAAGTTCTTAAAATAAATAAATAATAAATCACATGACATAGTTGTGCAAGCTGTATATGTCAAATTGGCGGTTTAACCCTACAGAATACAGAACTATTTCAAATGACTTAAAAATATAGCAATTTTAGGGATGCCTGGGTGGCTCAGTCGGTTGAGTGTCTGACTTCGGCTCAGGTCATGATCTCGGGGTCACGGGATCTGGCCCCGTGTCAGGCTCTCCGCTCGGTAGGGAGTCTGCTTCTCCCTCTCCCTCTGCTCCTCCCCCTGCTCATGCTCTCTCTGTCTCTCTCACTCAAATAAATAAATATAATCTTTATATATATATATATATATATATTGCAATGTTACTGTGTATATCCAATGGGATATATCTTAAGGATAAAAAAGAACAAGGCATCTTGAGCTACATTAAGAAATCATATTGCTAGTAGTAATATTGCCTTTGTTATTGCAAAACACCATACATACACAGGCGCATACACACACACACACACACACACACGCACGCACACACACACACAGAAAGGGGGGTAAGTAATTATATTAATATCATTAGAATTCAGGAATTTCTATATGGTGGTTAACTGAACATAATAAAAAAATTAAAAAAAGAATTCAGGAATTTCGGTTTAAAACAAAAGACACAAATATAAGACCAAATTAATCTTAAATTTGAATGGAAATGGCAGGAACTCATTGAGTATGTGCATGGACTCATTCAGCATGAACTCTGATTGTCAGTATGGACCCTCAAAGAAATGTATTTCCTAGCTCTGTCCACTGCAAAGACCTGGAAGCAATGAACATTACCGGTTGCAACAACGAGAACCTTTAGTGCCCACATTATGATCTCTGGAAGAAACCAGAGGTCCTTGGAGAAATGGCTCGTTTCAGATCCGGGGCAGAATAAGGACACGATAAGTGTGGAACATCTTGGAGTATCCAAAAGTTAGGATACACGTTGAGGTTATGTCAAAAAGACACCAGAGGCATGCGAAGGGGCTCCCAATGTCCAAATGTCAAACAGTGTGAGCATCAGAAGGAATAATAACTGCAATGGTTTGAATCACCAATACATTAATACCCATGAGTTCATTGCAATACTGGAAAAAGTCCCCAGATGATCCTTGTTCACTTGAGGAGACCAGAAGACAGCAACCCATCACTCTGAAAGGGAAAGAATAAAGCAATAATTCTGCCTTTCTTGTGTGAATTCTATATCAGGAAAACAAAGTAGTTTGTAGTTATCCTTCATGGGAGAATTCCAGCCAATAAATGCAGCAAGAATAATAAAGTTAGAAAATTACCATTTTACAACACCTCATGAATTAATGGATCTACATAATAACCCTCAGTGGCTGCCAAATCTATTACATGGAGGTTGATATGAGGGGTGAGCATACACTATGGTTCTCCTGGGGGCAAGTCCTGGTTTACATTGGTTGTCCTCTACCACACCCTCCTTCACTCTCAAACTTGTCTCCATTTGGATGATACATCATATCATCACCCTAGGAACAGGGAACTTTGTAAAGAATGAGGAAGACTAATAACACCTGAACCCACAGCTCAATCGTAACATTATAGAGAGAGAGACCCCAGATATTAAGGATCTCCTGATGGGATGTGGAGATTATGCATGTGAAGCACTTGGCACCCTGCCTGAGATAGGCCAGTGTTCAATAGGCAGTAGCTGCAATTATTGTAGAATTTAGATCAATGTAAAAAATGGGCTAAGGCCTTCCCTCTGATAACCATCCACAGTTTTGAGTTTCTCCTGTCATGTATCATTTCCAGACATTTTTGGGGAGCTACAATTTCTCCTACGCAGCAATGATGTGGGGATAAAAAGAATCAGTAGACATGGGAAGGCAAAGCTGGAAATGAGCCAATGGCGGAAAGTTCTTAAAGATTCAGGCAGAGAAGAGGGGCGCCTGGGTGTCTCAGTTGGTTAAGCGACCGACTCTTGATTTGGGCTCCGGTCGTGAGATCAAGCCCCAAATCGGGCTCTGCACTCAGCGGGGAGTCCCCCTTGAGATTCTCTCTCTCTCTCTCCCCCTGTCCCCACCCCTGCTTGTGTGCTCTCTCTCTCTCCCTCCCTCCCTCCGTCTCTCTCTCTCTCCCTCCCTCTCTCTCTCTCTCTCTCAAATAAATAAATATATCTTTGGGGTGCCTGGGTGGTACAGTCGGTTAAGCGACCGACTCTAGGTTTCGACTCAGGTTGTGATCTCAGGGTCGTGAGATCGAGCCCTGCATCAGGCATCTGGGCTCAGTGCAGAGTCTGCTTGAGATTCTCTCTCCCTCTCCCCCTGCCCCTCCTGCTCTTTCTCTTGTTCTCTCTCTGCCTCTCAAATAAATAAATAAATCTTAAAAAAAAAAAAAAGATTCAGGCAGAGAGGGAGCTACAAGGGCAAGAAGAAAGAGATTAACTTTTCTGCTTAGTGCACTATTTCCTGGTGTCTCTTCTAAGAAAGACATGTATATATATATCATCTAGTGTTTTCACCTTGTATTACCAATTGTCACAGTGGAGAGTCTCCTGATCACCTCTTGCTGGTGACTGCTGTGAATGGGCAGCATCCCTTTTGACACACAGGAAGATTTTCACAGAAAAAGACCCACGGACTTCTTATCACATTATTTCATTATAAAGTCAACTACTACTTACTTAAGCAATGCATACCAATTTGTTCTATACTACTTATGCCCCTTATTTGTGTCATCCCACTGTCCGTTGTAAGCCTAGCATTGCGGGTAAGTCACACCTTTAAGAATGGCCACCCCCCCCCCAAAAAAAAAAACAAGAGAACCGTTGTTGGCAAGGATGTGAGAAAAGGGAACCATTGTGCAACTGTTGGTGGGATTGTAAACTGGTGCAGCCGCCATGGAAAACAATACGGAGGAACCTCAAAAGCTAAACAGGAGAACTACGGTACGATCCAGCAGTTCCGCTTCTGGGTATATACCCAAAAGAAGTGAAAGGACAGAGTCGAACAGGTATTTGTGTACCTGTGTTCATATAGCATTATTCACAATAGATAAAAGTGGAAGTAACCTAAGTGTCCATCAACAGATGAATGGGCCAAAAAGAAAAAAAAAAAAAGTGGCATATACCTACAATGGATCATTATTTGTCCCTTAAAAAGGAAAGAAAAACTGAGACATGCTACAATATGGATGAATCTTGAAGACATCATGCTCAGTGAAATATGCCAGTCACAGAAGGACAAATACTGTATGTATGAGGTATCCAAATTCATAGAGAAAGAGCGTGTAGTGGTGGTTCCTGGGGGTTGGGAGGAGGAGGGAATGGGGAATAGGTGTTTAATGGGTACAGAGTTTCAGTTCAGAAAGATGAAAAAGTTTTAGAGATGGATGGCAGCGAAGGTTGTACAACAATGGGAATGTACTTAATGCCACAGAGCTGTATATCTAAACATGGCTTAAAAGGTAAAATTTGTGTTATTTGTATTTTATTGCAATTAAAAGGCGGAGGGGAAACACTGTTGTAAAGATTGATATCTGGATAAAGAAGATGTGGTTCATATATACAATGGAATATTACTTAGCCGTCAGAAAGGATGAATATCTACCATTTCCTTCGACATGGATGGAAATTGGAGGGAATTCTGCTAAGTGAAATAAGTCAACCAGAGAAAGACAATTATCATATGGTTTCACTCATATGTGGAATATAAGGAATAGTGCAGAGGACAACAGGGGAAGGGAGGGAAAACTGAATGGGAAATCAGAGAGGGAGACAAACCATGAGAGACTCTTGACTCGGGGAAACAAACTGAGGGTTTAGGAGAGGGAGGTGGGTGGGGGGAGGGGGTAACTGGGTGATGGGCATTAAGGAGGGCACGTGATGTGATGAACACTGGGTGTTATACTCGACTAATGAATCATTGAACATTATATCAAAACTAATGATGTACTATATGTTGGCTAGTTGAATTTAAATTTAAAAAAAAAGAGATGATATCTGGAATATATGAAATGCTCCTACAAAACTGTAAGAAAGTCATCCTACCCATTTGTAGAAAGGTCATGACACCCGCATAAGATGATGCCATGGAAAAGGAAATTGAAATGGACAATAAGCATATAAAGGAGCTCAATCTCCTTAGTGGATGGAGAAATGCAAAAAAAAAAAAAAAGACCACCACCCCAAGCCCAAATGTAATCCGGTGAGATTATAATGTAATCTGGTGAGAATATGGAGCAGTTAGTGCCCAACCGGCTGGTGGGAGTCATCAGTTGGAAACAATTTGGCTATACCGAATACTCACCTAGCCTATGACCTAGCAATAGGTCATCAACTCCTCGAAACTCCTGGGCTCCTTTAAACGCAGCAAAACACAATCGCACGTATGCCAGACACTGGAATATTGCTAGCGTCACTGCTTGTAAGGGCTCTACAGTGGAAAGTATCCACACGTCCACGGACAAGAAAACGGATGAACGAATTGAGGAGTGGT
>NW_027712025.1:0-330 GCF_054177405.1 Leptonychotes weddellii | reverse complement strand
GTGCAGAGAGAGAGGGAGAAGCAGACGCCCCACTGAGCACAGAGCCCGACACTGGGCTCGATCCCAGGACCCTGAGATCATGACCTGAGCCGAAGGTAGACACTTAACCAACGGAACCACCCAGGCGCCCCGAGGGATTTTTTTTTTTTAATATAAGTCCTAGGGTACTGGAAGAGGATATTCAACTTCAGTAGTCATCAAAAAAATTCAAATTAACAAGTAAAATATTAGCATAATTAAAAAAAAAACCAACACAGGTATAACAAAAATAGAAGGAAAAAGATGCACTCAGATGCTGCTGATGGCATTATAAATCAGTATTATTTTTCT
>NW_027712024.1:0-330 GCF_054177405.1 Leptonychotes weddellii | reverse complement strand
CTTTTCCACAAGAAAAAGAGGGTAATATGTTGATTCCCAACAGCCATGAAATAATCCTATAGAATATGTGTAAAATTGTCTCTGGGATTGAATTTACTAGTGAAGTAGAATAAGAAAGTGGAATAGAAGCTATCTCACCTTGAATTTGCTGTTTAGTACACTAGAGATGGATGGAAAGGTTTGTTTTAAGGCATTCACAAGTGGTGCTTTTATTCTGTTATTTGTAGGTGATTACATATGCTCCATTTCTTGATAATTAAAAATATCATGCATGAGGGGTGGAGCAAGATGGCGGAGGAGTAGGAGACCTGGATTTCGTCTCCTCTCAGG
>NW_027712023.1:0-330 GCF_054177405.1 Leptonychotes weddellii | reverse complement strand
GATTACCTGATTTAAAACACCTGCCTCAAATTTCTGGAACTCATCTGCACTGTGAAAGAATGTTTCCTATTTCCAATATGTGCTTTTATATGTGATAGACTGAGTAGAATAACTAAGCCACAATCAAAAGTCCTCCTTCTCATGATTATCATCATCTTTAGTGACCACCCCCACGTAGTGAGGTTCCTAATGAAACCAAGTTTTTTCATGCCTTCCAATTATTTTGTTCTTCCTCTTTCTTTATTCTGTATTATTAAAAGAAAAAGAAAGGGGAGCTGTATCAGTCAGTGTCCTAGAAGGGAGCAGATGACGTGCTCAGGTGGGGCAACT
>NW_027712022.1:0-330 GCF_054177405.1 Leptonychotes weddellii | reverse complement strand
TTTTTTTTTTTTATGAGATATAAATAGGAGCTAGGAATGACTTTATAGTATGAACTTGCGTTATAATATATAAAAGTTTAGTGACCCTATGAAAGTTACTAGGTAAGAAATTTAATATTTTTTAATATAGGAAAAAAAAAAAAAAAGCATTGTTTCTCCCTGGGAAATTTTACTCATTCTAAACCTAGCTGAACTGTTGCTTTGCTTTCTAGAAATCCTTTCTGTCACTCTTTCTCTACCCAGAATTATAATCTCTATTATCAGTACTCTACTACTGCTTGAGGTATATCTCTATCATGACACCCATCATATTATATTATAGTTCTTTCT
>NW_027712021.1:0-330 GCF_054177405.1 Leptonychotes weddellii | reverse complement strand
TTCAAAAAATACCCCAGACTTGCGGGTCAAAAAACAAAACAAAACAAAGGCCCTGCTCCACCTTTCTTGAAAAAGAGGTTGTAAAAAAGGAATAGGCCAAGGGGCCAGGTGCCACGGAACAAAGGGTAGCAAGACAAATTTTTTTTTTAATTTTTTATTTATTTATTTGACAGAGAGAGAGATAGCGAGAGCAGGAACACAAGCAGGGGGAGTGGGAGAGGGAGAAGCAGGCTTCCTGCCGAGCAAGGAGCCCGATGTGGGACTCGATCCCAGAATCCTGGGATCATGACCTGAGCCGAAGGCAGACGCTTAACGACTGAGCCACCCAGG
>NW_027712020.1:0-330 GCF_054177405.1 Leptonychotes weddellii | reverse complement strand
GGGTCCTGGGATCGAGCCCCGCATCGGGCTCCCTGCTCCGCGGGGAGCCTGCTTCTCCCTCTCCCACTCCCCTGCTTGTGTTCCCTCTCTCGCTGTGTCTCTCTCTGTCAAATAAATAAATAAAATCTTTAAAAAAAAAAAAAAAAAAGAAATTGGGTTTCCCTTTAGTGTTCTAAGATACACCTTGTGCCTAATCATTTATGACAGTTTCTAACCTGCTCTTCAGATCCCGAAGTATCCTGCATGTTCTAGAAAATCAAGTTGGCGAAAAGAAAACTATGTTAGCCAGATGATTGGAAGGAAAAATAGCCATCTTGAAGGAAAATGCCC
>NW_027712019.1:0-330 GCF_054177405.1 Leptonychotes weddellii | reverse complement strand
GTGGGGGGCATCTGCATGTATCATCCCTCAGAGGAAGCTGGGTGGGTGAGCCGTTGTCTGCACAAGGATGAATGCCTCCCTCCCTCTTCACTTCCTCTGGCTGCTTGTGGCCACGTCGTTTTACACAGACTCCATCTGCAAACACCTTACAGAGCCCCCACTGTGCATTCTTCTCCATAGCTGCAAATCAGTTTTTTTTTAAGATTTTATTTATTTATCAGATTGAGAGAAAGAGAGCATGGGGGTGGTAGGGGCAGAGGGAGAAGGAGAAGCAGACTCCCTGTTGGGCAGGGAACCCGACTCAGGACTCAATCCCAGGACCCCAGGACC
>NW_027712018.1:0-330 GCF_054177405.1 Leptonychotes weddellii | reverse complement strand
TATCTGATATTAACATCACTATACCAGCTTTTTTTCAGCTACTATTTGCTTGACACATCGTTTTGTATCCGTTTATTTTTAACCTGTCTGTGCGTCTTTGTTTAGGTGCGTCTCCTACGTGATGTCAAGATCATTTTGACTCTGATAATCTAGGTCTTTTAATTGATGAGTTTTTTGATGTACATTGTTTGTGTCCTGTCGTATTTGGACATAAACTACTATCTTTTTTTTTTTTTTAAAGATTTTATTTATTTATTTGACAGAGACAGAGATAGCGAGAGCAGGAACACAAGCAGCGGGAGGGGGAGAGGGAGAAGCAGGCTTCCCCCC
>NW_027712017.1:0-330 GCF_054177405.1 Leptonychotes weddellii | reverse complement strand
TCATGGTGTTGTTTATAGTCGCAAAAGAATGGAAACGACCTAATAGCCATTAATTGAGGATTGCCTAAAAAATTGCGGTGCATCAGTCGAATAAAATACCATGTAGCTGTTAATGTGTTAAAAGAGTATTTAATAAAAGGGAGAGATAGTCACGGTAGACTACTAGGTGAAGAAAGCAAGCTATTTATTAAAAAGCAAGCTATTTATTAAAAAGCAAGTCTTTAGTAGACCGGCTGGAGACCAGAGTGGAAAGGGGAAGGAGGCCATTGCAATAGTCCAACAAAGAGAACAAGGTGGTTTGAACCGGGGACCAGAAGTGAAGGTGCAGAG
>NW_027712016.1:0-330 GCF_054177405.1 Leptonychotes weddellii | reverse complement strand
TACTGCACGTCCTTTGTATGTGATGCTTCTCCCTTCCTACTTTCAAAATTCTCTTTTTTACCTTTGTCTTTCCACATATTGATTATGATTTGTTGCAGTGTGCGTCTCTGTTGCAGTTTTAGTTTTTCTTGATTGCATGTTCACTGAGTTCTTAGATTTGTAGAGTCCTGTCTTTTAACATTTAAGAAATTGTCTACCATATTTCTTTCAATAATCCTTCTGCCTCCTCTTTCTCCTTTCTTCTTGGGACTCCCATTGTTCATATGTTGGCCCACATGATGTTGTCCTGCAGCACCATTAGACTCTATTCACTTATACTCAGTCTTTTTC